>NW_026068409.1:102829-116987 GCF_014885135.2 Alexandromys fortis | reverse complement strand
TGTGCTTTCCTCAATCATATTATAATTACAAAGAATATCTTGAGCTCTGTTCTTCCTGCATCATGTTATTCTTTTTTTTTAATGATATAAGCGTGTGCAACTGATTCTACAAGGGGCAGTGGTCCCTCTAGGGGCAGCTATTCCCACAGGGGTTGTTGCAGATGACCCAGGCCCCAGCAAGTCCCCTGAGGCTTTGGTGTGTTGGGTCACCTTGGTGGGTAGAGAACACAGCAGGTGGGAGACAGACATACATCATTGAGAAAGAGTTTGGATATAAAGTTTATTTAGTGTGTTATGGAGTGGAAAGGAAAGGAGAAGGGGAAGAAGTGAGACAGAGACAGAATGTAATGGGATAAAAAAGAGAGGCAGATAGAGAGAAAGAGAGAGACCTCTTTGAGAAAGAGGAAAGAGAGAGTGTATGCTGGAAGAGGTGGGATATTCACTTCCCTTGGTGGAAAAGGAGAGGTTAGGAGTAGCCAGGGCTTTTCTCTTAAAGGGAAAGGGTACACTTCAATTGTCTATAATCCTTTGACTAGAGTTGAGGCACGGTAAACTCTCCTTCCTCCATGTTAGCATGTTTATTGGTTATATTCTGCATTAGATCATGTTTCTGGAGCCTTGTCAGTTAGGTTTCTTGATTGTATCTTCTCTAACACTTATAACAGACATAATATTAGAGGAAAATTAGTTACCCAGGTCAGTAGCTCATAACATATCACCCCTAAAGTTCCAGTTCTGATGCAAGCATTTTGACAGGGGTCAATATGCTGTGTGGAAATGAATTCAGGGTTTTGTGCATATGAGGCAATTGCTCTCCTGTTGAACTACATATCACTCAGTTTCTGTTATTTTGATTTCTACATGAAAAAATAAACTAATGAACAAAGAGTTTGGTTTCTGTTGTGAAATAATGTAAATGTTTTTGAGATTATAATATACTTCATTTTCTTCTTTTCTTTCTACGGTACTAAGATTCCTTTGTAGACTCCTGTTCTCATTCAAGTTCTTTGCCTTTTTCTTTACTTTGTAAATATATATGTAATGTGGGAGTGATTTCTTTCTAATCTGTTGCTTTCATTGGTTAATTAATAAAGAAACTGCCTAGGCCCATTTGATAGGCCAACCTTTAGGTGGGTGGAGTAAACAGAACAGAATGCTGGGAGAAAGAAGCTGAGTCAGGAGTCGCCATGATTCTCCCACCCTACATAGATGCAGGTTAAGATCTTCCCTGGTAAGCCACCTCGTGGGCTACACAGATTATTAGAAATGGGTTAGGTCAATATGTAAGAGCTAGCCAGTAAGAGGCTGGAACTAGCCGGGCCAGACAGTGTTTAAAAGAATACAGTTTCCATGTAATTATTTCGGGTATAAAGCTAGCCATGTGGGTGGCCGGGTGCCGGGGATGCAGCCTCGCCGCTCCTACTACCACATATATGCTTCCTTCTCTCCCTGTTATGTGTGTGTGTGTGTATGTCTGTATTTGTATGTATGTATGCACGTATGTGCACATCCCTAATTATGGAAATCCAGTCCCATCACTCCATAAAATGTTACTTGTAAGTATGTTTTTAGGAATGAACAATATTAGAAAATGTATTAGTATATTCTTATCACTTGAAGACTATTTCTCCTACTCATGGCTCTTTAATTGTCTATAATCCTTTGACTAGAGTTGAGGCACAGTAAACTCTCCTTCTTCCATGTTAGCATGTTTATTGGTTACATTCTGCAATAGATCATGTTTCTGGGGCCTTGTCAGTTAGGTTTATTGATTGTATCTTCTCTAACACTTATAACAGACATAATATTAGAGGAAAATTAGTTACCCAGGATCACACCCCTTTCTAGTCTCTCTTCCACAATAACTTCTGAGCCTATGATGCATAAGTTATGTTGTAGAAATACCAGTTGCAGTTTGCCTGACAACTATGCATTTTGATCTGTGTTTCTGTAGTGGTCTCCAAATTTTGCACAGAGGAGTTCCCTTGAGGGGAAAGACAAGTATGCCAATTTGCACATATGAAGACAGGATTTATAGTATAGTTAGAAATAAAGTAGTTAAGTGACATTTTAGTATTTATTTTATTACCTTCAGTCCTGAGAGATCACAGTACATTTATTCAACACTGTGACCCGTTTAGAGAATTAATTTCTGTCTAAATCAGCATTTCTATTATATCTTAATGCTTTTTTGTACAAGAGCATTTTTAAAATATCAAACAGCATGACTAGGCTAACACTGTGGCATTGATTTTTGGCTCTGCCTCAATCAACATGGTAGAAATATGTTTACTGCAAGCTCTGTGAGTCATGCTCACTTCCCCAGTTCCAGGGATGCAGCAGGTCTATGTTGCCATTAAGCAACTTGTAGCTCTCTGCTCACAAACCCCATTTAATTGTTCTCTTGCAGGACTTTCCAAAAGGGCTCTCAGAAAGAACCAGGAAGCTATCTCTTAAAGCAGCATTGCCTCTGCTGTGTCCAGCAAAAACAGCCTGTCTGGGAAACTGTGGCTACCTAGATGCTCCAATAGACTATTTGGAGGGGGATCTAGAAGGCCTCTTCTTTAAGTTTTCTTAGGCTTTATGTGGATGTATATTGCCAAACATTAGACCTAAATTGTCACAGAGAAACTATATTAATTTGAACACAGTTTGGCCAATGTTCCAGACATAATCCTAGTTAGCTCTTACAATTTAAATTAACCCATTTCTATTAATCTATGTATAAACACGGAGCTGTAGCTTACCACTATGATTTTGGTGTTTTTCTCCTTTGGCAGTTACATAGTGTCTCTCTGATTTCACCTATTCTCTCTATATATAATTGTGTATGGATTTTCCATCTGACTACATTCTGCATTCCCATAGGCCAAAGCAACTTTCCAACCAATGGTAATAAACTAAATTCACAGCATTCAGAGGGAAATTCCACATCAAGTTACAATTGATTGTTGTTGAGTGAAAGGTCACTATTCTCTGAATTACAATTACCATGATTGGTCATACATACACAAATATTAGCCCTAAGTAAGTTGACTCAGTACATTTTACAAATAAATGTATGTGTGTTTGTATATGTGTATATGAATTGAAGATATCTCTAAGTTGTGATATCATGTCCCTTTGTGATCACTATTAAATTATAACTGAATTCTGCTTGTGTAGAGGCCTGAACAAGGTGTATGTTTTTATTTATTACTTTTCATTTCCTTTCATAGAACACTGTGGCCAAAACAATTTAAAAAAAGAAATTTTGTTTTGCCTCATTACTTCAGTGATAGAATTCAAAGGAGCATGGAGGTAATAGTGGACACAAATTTGAGAGATCACAAGCAAAAGGCAGAGAGAAGTTGAATGAGGGCATGAACTCTCAAAGCCTACCATTAATGATGCTGTTTCTACAGGAAAGTCACCCCTTCCAATCTTTCCAAAACAATCACCATCTGAGACCAAGATCACAGACTGAACTTATAATACACATTTTCATTCAAATCAAATATTCTTCTCTCTGAGAGCCCTTGGTCTGCCAACCCCTACACCCTAATACTGATCTCATAAAGCCCACATTTATAGTAATAAGTGCGGAGGGGCTGTGTCCCCAGCACCCCTGCCGCCTGCTAGCTTATGCCCCGAAATAACAACACACAAACTGTATTCATTTAAACACTGCTTGGCCCATTTCTATCTAGCCTCTTCTAGGCTAACTCTCGCACCTGGACTAGCCCATTTCTAATAATTGTTTGTAAGCACCCCAAGGTGCGCTTACCAGGAAGATTCTAGCCTACGTCCATCCTGGGTCGGAGCTGTCTGGGAGAGCAGAGCTGTCAAGTCTGAGCTCACTTCCTCTTTCTCTCAGCATCCTATTCTGTTTACTCCTCCCACCTATGTTTTAACCTATCAGGGCCAAGGAGTTTCTTTATTGCTTAACCAATGAAATCAACAGATTGATATATGACACTCCCACATCACACATTCATTCTTGTGGAAAAGAAAATAATCTTTTCTTCCCTGATCCTGTAATGATCAATAAACACCATGTATTTTTATTAAATAATGATTTATCTGTGAATGGCATTTTTGTATAAAAATACAAGTCATCTATGTGACAAAATCATGTCATCTGTAAAAAAAAAATATATTTTGGATTAATCTTCTGTTCCATGAATGAGGATCAGACTATGTGAGTCAAGTGGTCATAGTTATATTGTCCTAGATTAAAGAGACAAATTCTTTTTTTTAAAATATTTATTTATTTATTATGTATACACTATTCTGTCTTTGTGCATGTCTGCAGGCCAGAAGAGGGAACCAGACCTCATTACAGATGGTTGTGAGCCACCATGTGGTTGCCAGTTGCTGGGAATTGAACTCAGGACCTTTGGAAGAGCAGGCAATGCTCTTAACCACTGAGCCATTTCTTGGGCCCCGAGACAAATTCTTTTAGGTATTTCTTGATCATTATGATTATAGTTACTTTATACCCTGTGATCATTTCTCTCTGAAGGTATCTTAGTCATATTTATTTTTGTGTCTCTCTGTTTGTGTGTGTCATAGAGAAGGGGGAAAGAGAGAGAGGTGAGGGTGGGAATGTAGGTACCAGTATATATTGTATGTTGAGGTTAGAAGACTTTCCAACTTCTTTGAGATAGGGTCACTACTTGTCTATCACTAGATATGTTAGGTTAGGTAACTGATGAATATCAAGATTCTCTTAACTCCACCTGTCATCTCAAAATAGGAGTGGTAGTATTTCAGATAAAAGACACTACCAAAGTCTGACAAAATTTCTGGAGAACTTCATTTAAGACCTCACATTTGCACAGCCACCAGTTTCTCACACTGTAAAATACATTAATGTGTTTTCTGTCTTTCTTCCTAATGTGTTTGTAGTTTTTATACTGAAAGTACTTAATTTTATGAATTATATGTTCTACATTCTTGGAAATATATATTTTACCTTTGTGTTCAATCACATTGTGCATTTCCATGTTTAATCATGTTAGCAAACCTCAAGTGATTCTCTTTGATGTGTTAAATAAAATACTTGATGTAATTCATAAAATTTTCTAGAACATTCTGAGAAAATTTCCATCCACATTCATGAGTTATTTTTCTGTGGTTTCATATTAATATTATTCTATATTATTTCTACAATCAATGTCTTTCATTATGACATTTTTATACATGTATTTATGATTTAGAATATTGAGGTAAAATTCACATAGACATTCATGTTCAGCTTACAGGTATAAAATGGAAATATGAACTACACTCACTGTTTGCCAAATAAAAATGTTTAAAAAATATTTTGGTGATACATTAATTTGAAAGTCTAATGGTGCAAATACAAAGGTTTGATAACCAGGTCATGTGTTAAACACGTATTTATGATTTTGACCCTATATTTTTAGTGTGTGTCTCTACATAGAGCAATTTGCATTCTCATACACATTATAGAAAGGATGTCACTTCTCTTTATAACTTCCAAAACCTGTCATTTATTTTCTTCTTTTTATTTAATTTTTTTTCATAAAATGCACACCAACCACAGCCTTCTCTACCTGAATTTCTCCCAGAACCCTCCTATCTTCCTCCACATTGTCTATTCCTCTTTTTCTTTTCAGAAAAGATCAGGCCTCCATATGAACTGGATAGGGTATAACATCATTTACTAAGAATAGGCACAAAACCTCATATCAAGGCTGAACTAGGCAATGCAGTAGGAGAAAAAAGATTCCAAGACAAGCAAAAGAGTCAGAGGCATTCCTGTTCTCTCTGTTAGGAGTCCAACAAAAACCCCAAGTTCACCACGGAATATATGTGTAGGAACTATTGCTGTCCCATGCATGCTTCATGAAAGTCTCCTCAGTCTCTGAGAATCTTATGCTCCTTACTATGTTGATACAATGGGCAATGATCTGCTAAGTCATATAAATCTCTGGTTCCTACACTTCTTCCTTCTGCTTGGTTCTCTAAATTTTGCCTAATGTTTTGCTGTTCTGCTTACATCAGCTAATAGGGAAAACCTCTGTGATGATGACTTTGCTACATACCAAAATATGAAGACAGTAGAATATCACTAGAAATCATTTCATTGATATTTTTCACACTCATATTTTGTCCTACCGTAGATTCTCTGATTCATCCATCTTCCAGTTCCTTGCAGTCCAGGCACTGTCCTGCATGATCTTCCTCTTGTTCTTGTACCTCAAGTTAGACCAGCCATTGGTTGGTCACTCAATCAATTTCTGAACCACCATTACCCTAGCACATTTTGCAGGCAGGGCACATCTGAGTTGGAGGTTTTGTGACTGGGATAGTTTTGCAATCTAACCATTGGGAGCCTTGCCTGGATAAAGAAGATGACAATTTCAGGCCTCATATTCTCCATTACTGGGATTTTTCACTAGCAACACCCTCATATGTTCCAGGAATTTTTCACTCCACTCTTTCACATCTTCCCCTAAGTGTCTGCAAATTCAGTCATATTTCTCTGCACTCTTTCTCACCCTGACCTGATTATTTGTGTTCACATTCATGCCCACAAAAAGATAGGCACAATTGAGAAACAACCTATATGTCCTTCAATCAAAGAATGGATAGAGAAAATATGTTATATTTATACAATGAGGTATTTCTCAGCTGAAAAAAAAAGAAACCATTAAATTTGCAGACAAATGGAGAGAACTCTAAAAGTTTATCCTGAGCAGGCAACCCAGACCCATATATTCAGACATCATATGTAATGAATCATTTGTTTTCTTAATAACTGCTATTCTGATTGTGATTGTACGGAATCAATATTCAGTAAAAGTTCAGCTAAAATATGCTTTTGTCTAACATTATTTTGGATTATAAAGCAGAACACATGGCTTTCAGTTTATCTTCTAACATCCAAAATATGAAAAATTAATGTCAGTGAGTGAGCACACCTCCAACTGGAGTCTGCAACAACTCCATTTTCTCTTACAAAGCCTTCCCATATGCAGCTTCATCCAATTGTTTCACATTGTTGTGATTTTGATATTTTCAGCCATTTCCAATTATATTTCCATGTTTATGACCACCTTGCTTTTAGTGACAAGGAAATATTTCCATTTTCCATGTCTTTTTGATGAAATATCTCTGTCAAAAGCATTGTCACACTGGTAAAACTGATAGTAATATTGTTTATAAACCAAGTGTTAATAAATATTCAGTGTGAGGCACCCAACTGTATATAACATATTATGACTTTATCATAAAACCTCTTTGAAAAAGTAGAGTAAGTACCCACTATGAATTGCAAATCTGAGGAGAAGGTCACCAGCAGACATTTCCTAAGTCAGCATGTTGAAATAGGAGCGGCGGGGCTGCGTCCCCAGCACACCAGCCACCTGCTAGCTTATGCCCCGAAATAACAACACACAAACTGTTAATTTAAACACTGCTTGCCCATTATATCTAGCCTCTTCTCGGCTAACTCTCGCACCTGGACTAGCCCATTTCTAATAATGTGTGTAAGCACCCCAAGGTGCGCTTACCGGGAAGATTCTAGCCTACATCCATCCTGGGTCTGAGCTTCATGCATCTGCCTCAGAGCGCAGAGCTATCGCGTCTACCCAGGAGAGCTGAGCATGGTGTCTCTGCTCCAGAGAACAGAGCTGTCAGGTCTCTCCAGGAGCCGAGCAGAGTCTGACCTCACTTCCTCTTCCTCCCAGCATCCTATTCTGTTTACTCCTCCCACCTATCTTTTAACCTATCAGGGCCAAGGAGTTTCTTTATTGCTTAACCAATGAAATCAACAGATTGATATATGACACTCCCACATCATCAGCACATATATGGGGAATGTGTAAACCCTGGTCTCAGAGAAATGCCATGTAAATAGAAGTAAGCAGAGAACAGGGGTAAGATACTGGGGAAAAATACTTTTCAATATTGCTTTTATGTAAATTTCCACTGACCTTCAACAAAAGATGAACCAAATACTGTTAGTAACTGAAGAATATTAATATAATAGATGTATATCTTCTCAAGACATTGACAACTAAGTGGAAAATGTACCCATAGGACAATATGTCTAAACTACACAACATAAGTGGATTAGAAGTTTCAAATATTTTGTTTCCTTCTCCCTGTGTTTATAGATTATTTCTTACAGCTCACTGATTTTGTACAGAAGCACATGCAATTTTTATAAGGGAACTATTAGAATATGCTGTTACCATATTATGGACTTTTAGAGACCGAGTTGGTAGTGAAACTTCAACTCCAGCATAATTCTCAGTAGGGATAGCTCCTATAGCTAATTTTTCTTAACTCTGAATCATGTACCATGTCTTACTGTGCCAGGAACATGGGAGGAGATTTTAGTGTGAATTCAGACACAAACCTTCATAGGCAGGAGCTCAGAAACAGCAGACAACCTTAAGAACTACTAAAGCTACTTGGAATTAACAGGTGCCACTGATATTATAGGCAGTTTTGAATTTCTGTTATGTGATTCCTTATAAACAAGCACATGTCTGTTTACATTTTAGAATATGAGTTTTTCCCTTCCTGTTCAAGAAATCTAGAGTCCATTTGCATTGTTATATCCTATGACAATTATTATTTGCTTAATGTCTAACAAGCATATCATTATTTCCAAATGGAACATCAAAGATACCATTTGTCACTTGTTATCAGATGAAATGAATATAAAAATCTTTTTTCATGCTTTTCCACAATGTCTATAATTTTAAGACTTGGTCATGATAGTTTAAGATGGAAACTACTGGGAAATTGAAATAATCTGAAAAATCATTCCATTTATTTCCTCTCATGGTGAGTAAAATTCAGATCTTCCATGAATGAATGTTATTACCACAGATAGGTGGGAAGATATGTTGTCTATTCTTTCCAGATTTCAGTGTGTTAATGCTATAACAAGGTAGAAGTAATTAACATTTTCACACAATGCATATTTAAAATTATCATCCTTCTAAAGATTACATTAAAACCCAATTTCCCATATAACAATTCCACTGGAGGAGTTTCTTGTGTCACCATCTTGTAGAAAATTCTGAGTGGCCAATGTGCACATGTCAGGTGATATGGCAACAGAGTTCCTTATCACAGTTTCCTGATTTTTGCTAGTTTTTTTTTTTTTTTTTTGTAAACATTTCCTGTATGGTTGCCGAAGTGGAACTCTTTATTGCTGCTGAATATAGAAAGCTTGAACGTTTTATTTCTGAGTTAGATTAGCATTAGCAGAGAAGTGAAGTTTGGTGTAGAGCCAGTGTTAAGAATTACATGTTTTAGGAATTTGGAAAAGGAAAAGAGACTCTCCTGTTCCATGTCTGAGCCTTCTCTGGATAGTATTATAGTGATTTATGGTTTATATTAAGAAATTTTGGAGAACAAGGAGACTATAGAATTTGGGATTACTGAGAGGAAGACAAACACAGCTCAATAAACAACAGAGTGTACAGTGACAACAAAGGAATCTACAGTATGTTCCCTAATGACGGGAAAAAGAGCAGCCCGCATTGGTGCCAGTGACCTATGATGACCACAGAGAACCTGAATGTTGGGCATACTCTGGATTCCAGGAGTACATGGAATTACTTCTTGATATCTTCCATGTATATCAAAGAAAAGAGATAAATGTATGATCCATGTTTAATGAATGTGAAATAAATTTTTCAGCTAGTAATTGGGAAAATAATTCTTCAACAATGAGATTACTACATTTGATACAATACTTGTAACCGCCAGTACTTACTTACCAAGCCAGGTTTTTCTTAGTATGGTCAGTGAGTACTGAATTTTAACCAGCTCAGTATGAAGCAGCCACAGCAAGACTGAAGCTATGAAGTTTATTGCTAACAATCTGAATTTCTAAACTCTTTTTTAGAATGATAAGTGTATAAAATAATAAGAATATTAAAAGTGTTTTGGTAAGTTCAAGGACAGGTCAGTGTGCAGAGTGCTCAAGACCAGCAGAGGGCACAATGGAGCAAACAATAGACAAGACATAAATGAGGAATGGAGGGGATTCCATAGACTCTGTGAACTCACTCCCAGTGGTGGGGAAGAGACATGAATCTTTAATAAATAAATAAAGTTTATTAGCTGAACAACACGTGCTACAATTGATATGTGATATCTCAAATTTTCAATCCCAGTAAAAATTCATTGTTAAATATTGCACCAATATTTTTTCATTTATTTAGTTAAGATTTATTTATTTTTTGAATATGTACAAGTTTTTTTAAAAAATATATTATGAACAAATTCCATGCCCAACTTTTCTTAGAACATTACCATGTTTCTATCACTATATTTCACAATCTTTCTCTCTCTATAGAAAGCAAACAGATTAAAAGAAAAAAAAAAGTCACCAGATACTCATAACTAAAACCTTCTGGAAAAGTAAATATTATTTTCTTATGCATGAAAAACTATTAGAAATTCTCCTAATTTAGGGGTTTTGGGAATTTCCAAGCACATTATTCTCATCACTACCATCACCTGTAAATCAGTTTTGTCACCAAGAAGACCAAATGTCTCAGGTTTTGATTCTATTTTTAAATTAATAGAATAGGCCTTGGTATTATGTCCACAGGGTCTGTATAGGTCTCCAGAATATATACTTCCTCAGACAGGGTGGGTATTTGGACCTCAGCATTCTGTTGCCTGATACAGGTCTCATCTACCTCCTTCTTCTCCATCTGGAATAGGTACTTATGTAAGAAATAATATCCAGGCCTCATGGATATACAAAACATGTGGGTCTATGATGTTAAATACAGGGAGGTCCACATCACACAACTTTTGATCAGTGTCCTCTCCAGAGTCACTGAGTACACATGCCTTTACCATGGAATGGAGTTCGATTATCTTCTTTCTCATGGCAACAGCTACAGGAAAGTGGTTTCCTAGTTCCAGACTTGAAGAGGGTCCACACACTCAGTTAGAAGTGACATTCACTCTGCCTTTCTCTTCACAGGTTTCCACTCCCAGGTCCATCTGCAGCGATCTGGGGCTGAGCTTGTGAGGCCTGGTACCTTAAGGAATTTGTCCTGCAAGACTTCTAGCAATACTTTACCTACTATATGCACAGTGTGAATCAGTGACCAGGGCAGAGCTTAAAGTGAATTGGAAGATTTCATCTTGGAAATGGCAGTATTTTTTATAAACAGAAGTTCCAAGGCAAATCCACCCTTATTGTAGGCAAATCCTCCAGAAAAGCATACATGGAGCTCAGCAGCCTGACATCTGTGGCCTCTGTGATCCCTTACAGTGCAAGACACAGTGTTGCAATATAGGGTGAGTCTGTCAAAACCCTAGAGGACCAGGAATTTGAGATGACGTTGAAGATTAGCCCAGATAAAATATCAGAAACAATCATTTTGAGTGTCTATTTGTCTGCCATTTATTCACATTCCTGTACGGTGTTTCTCAACATTTCAAAAGAACGTCAGAGAATGAAGATAAGCTGACTCTACATGTCACTTATAGTCCACCATACCTTGACAAGATTTTTATCAGTTAACATCTTAGACATGCTTCTACTTTAGAAAAACATAAAGTAGCAAACTCTGGCATACCAAACTTTGACATCATGTTATATTATCAATATATTCTTTAAAGTTAAGAGTTTAGAACTGTGTTTGGAGTAAATGAAAATATACTATAATATGAATTTCTCCAGTAAAATACAGATCAAAATTATCAGGGCAAACTAAAACCCCTTTCAAAATTCAATTTCATGTACCTGTATACCACATATTTTGTTGGAAGTTTTTGCCATAGTTTTATGGGATGTCATTTTACCTTTCCTCATAAATATAATTTTATATAATTATTAATAATTAATTCCAATCCTGACTTTCTTTTGGGGGTAATAATCAAATTTCTTATTGTTTTATAGTTAAAGATGTACCTACATGTCATTCTATGGAGTGTACACATGTGGATTCTCCTACTTTGACAACATTTTGGACCCAGCTGGACTGGGATTGATGGAGCATGTGATCAAACCAGATTCTCTGAATGTGGTTGAAAATGAGGGCTGTCTGAGAAGACAAGGACAATGGGACTGGGTTTTGATTCTACTGCATGGACGGGCTTTGTGGGAGGCTCATCTGTTTGGATTCTTACCTTCCTAGACCTTGATGGAGGGGGGAAGACCTTGGACTTCCCACAGGGCAGGGAACACTGACTGCTCTTAGGACTGGAAAGGGAGGGGGAGAAAAAAAGGGGAGAGGGGGAGAGAAATGGACAAAGGGAAGGAGGTGGAAATTTTTAATAAAAATAAAATACCACAGCTTTGAAAAAATAAAAAAAAGAAAATAAATAGTTTAAACACACTGACCTCATACAGGAGTGCTACATCTTACACAGCCTATAAAATACTAGCAATAAATGTTAAAAGATGAGTTGAAATTTTAGAAATTATTTACAGAAAAATTATATCATATGGCACATACATATCACTGTTTTTCAATACTGGATATCAAATTCCAGGCATTTTTAAAAATCAGCACTAAGCTGCACCATTGAAAATCTGGATTCAACATTCATAAAAATTTGCTAATTTTTCTAAAGCAATTTTCATATCCGACTCTCATTCCATATAAAATTCATGAATTTTTAAATTTTAGTTAATATTTACCAGTGTCTCCTCCCTCTATCTCTGTCTTAATTTGTGTGTGTGTGTATGTGTGTGTGTTTGCCTATGTCTATCATATTGACCTCAGTTATAGTTACTTATATGTACATATGCGTAAAACAGTCTAATTGAATGGTAAAGGGTATTGCCTGCTCTTCAAACTTTCCTGTGTTAACTTCCCAGCAATCACATGGTTTCTCACCAGCATCTGTGATGAGATCTGGTTCTTTCTTGAGGAAGAGTCAGCTGTACTTATCAATTAGGCAATGAAACCCAAAATGCACAGATTCAACAGAAACATCATATACGAGCTATCCATGCATGCTTCATCATTGCCGGAGCATATTATCATTTTCCAACCTATCAGGGAGCTTGTCCCTGAAGAAACCTGATTCTTCCTCTCTCCAAAGATATTGATTAATTGTAGCTCTTCATTTAGGGGGGAAGAATAGAGAGGTTTCCTCCTATGGATTGGTATCTAGTTTAGGCTTCAATATTGTCAAGATTTCATGGGTACAGCATTCCTGCTCCATCTAGAAAATACTGTCTCATAATTACATCCTGATTCTCTAAATTTTACAATAGTTCTGTCTCTTCTTCAGAACTTTCCCTGAGACTTTAGTATAGGTTTGTATTGAAGATATATCTACTGTAAATGGTCATCACAGCATCACCTTTTCTCTGCATTGTTGATTTAGAAGCGGCAGGGGTGTGTCCCCGGCACCTGGCCACCCTCATGGCTAGGTTATGCCCAGAAATAATTACGCAGAAACTGTATTTTTTTTTAAAACACTGCCTGGCCCATTATCTGTAGCCTCCTATTGGATAGCTCTTATATATTGTTCTAACCAATTTCTAATATTCTGTGTAGCCCATGAGGTGGCTTACCAGGGAGGATCTTAACCTGCATCTGTCTGGAATGGGAGAACCATGGCGACTCCTTGACTAAGCTTCTTTCTCCCAGCATCCTCTTCTGTTTCCTCCACCCACCTAAGGGTTGGCCTATCAAGGGGCCTAGGCAGTTTCTTTATTAATAAGAAATCACTCCCACCTCATTTCCCCATTTTCTGTTTAAACAAAAAAGAAGGCTTTCATTTTAACATAGTAAAATTACATATAGCAAAACAGTTATCAAGCAAGAATTATAGTTACAATATTTATATCTATTTTATCTTTTATAATAACTAAGGAAAACTATAACTATCCATTCTTCAACTCCATCAAAGACTCCAGAAGGATATAATAATACCTAAGTAAACAAGAAGTCTAAAACTCTATAAATGACAGAGACATCTTGCTGCCTGGACAGTCACGCAAAGTTCCTCTGTACCGTTGGGGCATCCATCTTTAGCCTTCAGGCCCATAGTATCCAACAGACATTTCCATGAAGCAGGAAAATTCAAAGACAGTTCAGTCACTTTCTGCTGTGTCCTGTAGAATGTCTCGTGAATTCTTTTATGAAGCAGGAACCCCAAAAGACCATCTCACCTTTAGGCAAGTTCAGCAGTCCTCTCTCTG
>NW_026068409.1:93409-101860 GCF_014885135.2 Alexandromys fortis | reverse complement strand
ACTCATCCAACACTGTGGTCTTTTATGTCTGAATCTGTTTTATTGTGAATCTGTAATTTTTTTTTTTTTTTACTACACAGGAGCATTTCTTAAAATATTAAGCAGTTCTTAAAAACTTAAGTTGTACCATGTACAGGTAATACGGTACTGCCTGTGTCCTGCCCAGCCTAAACCTTAACTGCGCTGTTATTATGGCAATTATGGTAGTTTCTGCCTGAGGTCAGCACAGTTCAGCATGGAGAAGCCGCTCCTGCCTCACATCCATTTTGTGCCCCTGAACCATTCACAGTTCCAGGCACACAGCAGTCCACATTGGAGCAGCAATCAGCAGTTTAACTCTGAGACTGAGCATGTGACACAGAAACTCTTTTCATCCAACTTACAGCCAAATCTGACACGCAGAGCACTGCGCAGTCTGAAAACGCATCTCTGTATGGCCGCAGGAATCTGCCATGCTCTTCCGCCTGCCTAAGCCTGATTTGGTCTTCTGCCCAGGTGCAGGTGGGGAGCGCTGAGTCATCTGCAGGGTCTCAGAGCACTCTCCTTAGGATTTCAAGCGGGAACACAAACATCCAGTCCCATAAAAGCCTTGAAATGCTTTAAAGCCAGAGTTCACACTGGCAGCACAGCCCCAGGAAGCCGCGCTTTAAAATGAAGCAGCTTTTTTTCTGCTGCTGTTGCTGAATCAGGAAATTTCTCTACAGCACGCCACCAACAAACAGCAAAAATTTGTGTTAAACTCTCTCTCCCTTATTTTTAAGCCTTCTCAGGTTTTTCAGTGAATTTAGCCCATCACGTCTGGGCGCCACTCTGTAGATTTAGGTTCGGCAGGGCTGTGTCCCCGGCCCTGGCCGCCTGCATGGCTAGGTTATGCCCCGAAATAATTACGCGGAAACTGTATTTTTTTAAAACACTGCCTGGCCCATTATCTGTAGCCTCCTATTGGCTAGCTCTTACATATTGTTCTAACCAATTTCTGATATTCTGTGTAGCCCATGAGGTGGCTTACCAGGGAGGATCTTAACCTGTGTCTGTCTGGAAGGGGAGAACCATGGCTAATCCTTGACTAAGCTTCTTTCTCCCAGCATCCTCTTCTGTTTCCTCCACCCACCTAAGGGGTGGCCTATCAAGGGGCCTAGGCAGTTTCTTTATTAATAAGAAATCACTCCCACATCACTGCATGCTTACATAATATGAATCTCTGCAATAGTCTTCATCTACAAATAAAAACAAAAACTTTATTAATGTGCATGTTAGAATTTTTTTTTTTTGGTTTTTCAAGACAGGGTTTCTCTGTGGCTTTGGAGCCTGTCCTGGAACTAGCTCTTGTAGACCAGGCTGGTCTTGAACTCACAGAGATCCGCCTGCCTCTGTCTCCCTAGCGCTGGGATTAAAGGCGTGGGCCACCATCGACTGGCTGCATGTTAGAACTTTTATCTGACTGTATAAGTTCTCAGAACACAGTTAAAAATATATTAGTGACTTCCAAGCAGAAATTATTAGAGGTCAAAATAGTTTTTGGCTGGTTGCTGTTTATCCTTTTGCATTGGTACCATGTAAGCAGAATAATTTTGCTGCTATAACCAATCAATCTTTGATTGCATTTCAGAACTACTCTCTGACATATGTTATATATAATATATATTACTGACACTGTTCAGCTGGCAAATAACAAAATATCAGATAGCTCTGGGACCTAGGAAAAAAAAAAACGAAGTAATACTGTCCTGCTAAAGAAGGCATGGGTAAGAACAATTTTGAAGAAAATGAAGCCAGTCTGGCTGCACTTGGAAGAATGAACTGTGAGAAGGAAACCTATTTGCTAAGCAAGAACAATGTCTAATGTAGTGGATTCACAATTGTTTTCAATAAATAAAGCCTGCCTGAAGATCTGAGAGTAAAAGAGCCCCACTGGTAAGGCTTACAGACAAGATAATCACAATACACATTATAAATCCCAGTAACCACAATGACATGTACCTTTAATCCCAGTAGCCACACTAGTTGTAATAGAAACCAGGCAGTACATGATTTAATCACGGTGGTGCATGCTTTTAATCCCATCTCTAGAGGGACTTATAGAATGGGAGGAAACAACCTTTGATACATAATATTCTCATAATGAGAATCCTGAAGGCAGGATTTTGGACTCACCATTTTGGACTAAGGTAAGAGTTTTGTTGTTTTGTTTTTCTGACCTTCAGGTTGCTCTCCATTCTTGTCCATATAGAGCTATGTGTAGTCATGGAAAGATGAGTCTATTTACTAATGTGTCCTTAAAGTTCCATGATCAGTTTTATCAAAAGAATTTCTGCATGGTCCTTTTGTTGGTGTATATGAGGCTTTAGAGAAAACGTAGAAAATCAAAGGCACTAACAAATCTTCTAGAATCGTAACAGTCCAATTTCTCTTTCTGAAATTTTATTAACCATGCTATATTTACTATCTTTTTCATTTTATTAATTGTGCTTCAATCTACCAAGCAGTTCAGAGAAGCAACACCATGGTGATGTCTGATTAATATGTTGGAAGAACTAAAAACATAGTGGTGTGGAGAAGAAGTCAACAGGAAGAGAGTATATTTTAGGATAGGAAGTATCTGAACTCCTTGGTGCTGCAGTTCAGGCAAGTCTCTTAAAGGTCCAGGTGAATATTTACTGCGACAGAGAGCATAGCATGATTTTGTGGAGAAATATGGCAAGTCATTGAGGAACCCAACAGCAGAAGGATATAAAATGAAAGCATAGGGCCACTTGGATTTTTAGGAACGTTACAAAAGAGCTGGGAGTACCTTTCTGATGGGGAGCAGCAGTTATATATAGTAGGTGGGAAAGGTCAGTCCTGGAACACCTAATGATTAACATGGGTCTATATAATGTGTCTTTTATCACTGATCAAATAATAATCTCAAATAATGTTTATTGTTATATAGCAGCACTTCTATTTTTAACAATCAATATTAGAGTTTAAGGGCAGAAATTCTATATCATTGATCTATGGCCTCAGCCTCAGTTTCTTTCTTTAATTCAATGCAAACATTTATTATTCACTAAACCTTATACAACCTATGTCAAATCATATAGTATTTCTGTTCTTATAAGAAATTATTTAATAATTTATGCAAAGGGTTTGCAATTTTATAGCTTAAAATATAAGACTAAAAACCTATATTTCTACATAAAACCATAAATTTGTACTAAATAAATTTTGTTTTTTAAAAAATTCTTCCTTCTTTTCTATTGCTTTATACACAGTTTCATTCAGACAAATCACTACTCAAACCTGTGCTTCTCCTGTTCCAATATCTCACCTGTCATGCCATGGTGGGAAAGAACACAGGTCTTCAGTCATTCAAAGCAATACTCTACCAACTGAGCTATGTTCCAAGTACAGTAAGTGATATTTTATGCTATCCAAAAGGTACAGACTGGAAGGACTAAGTCTTGCCATATTTTTTCAACATTCACGTGTGATACATTTTCTTGGTAGCTCAGGGCACAATTTTCTTTTATGAGGACATACATAAATCTTTGCTTTCATATAAGGAATATCCACATTTTCTTTGAATGTTTAAACTTAAGAAAAATGATTTAAAGTCTCAAATATCCATTGCTAGAGAATATCACTGTCACCATGGATAATATAAATCTCAATAATTGCCAGAAATTTCAGACGAATGTCTAAAAGTGTGTCCACAATAAAAAATTGTCGTTATTTGCTGCTGAAATTAGGGAAATGTTTATACACAAAGAAGTTCATTCAAACATAGATAAATAAGACTGTTACTTTTCTAAATGATTTGTTAGTGCCTTTCATTTTCTATGTTTTCTCTAAAGCCTCATATACACCAGCAAAAGGACCATGCAGAAATTCTTTTGATAAAACTGATCATAGAACTTTAAGGACACATCAGTAAATAGACTCATACTTCATGACTAAACATAGCTCTATATGGACATGAATAGCAATTTTCATGCTTTGGGAAATAGAGCAGTGTGAAGATAGGAAATTTCCTGTGAGTGTTGCTGTGTACCTCCTGCAGAGAACCCCGATTCTCTTTGCCTATTTTACCATACTGTCATTTGTCTTGTTGGAAGGAACAGCTCATAAACATCATGGTATGTGATGGAAGTTTAGTCAGTAGAGTTAAAATATTAATCTTAGCTGACCTTATACATCACCCAGAGCTTATCCATGTGGTATTATGGCAATGGCAGAGGCATCCCATTGACAAAAGTCAGAGGAGCTGACCAAATATAACGATTTTCCAAGTTCCACAGCCTGTCAGAATTTTACTGATCTTACATATTAAAGGAGCAAACTAGGATCAGGCAGGTTCTCATCCTAACCTCAGTCACTATAATCTTCCTAACTCTTCTTCCTTGCTGTTCTGACCCTCATAGGGATCACACAGCAGTGCACAATGCTCCGAAAAGTAATCTTGAGCAGGTTTGTGAATTGATCATGCACTCTAAATATACTTAGAGCATCACAGGCATGATATATGTTGAAACTCAAAACAAATATGGAAAGGTGGTTCTTCCCTGATTTGTTGCCACAACAAACAGAGTTTTTTCTAAAATCTTTCAAAGACCAGGAATCAATTCATTCTATAGACAGACAGCTGTGGTGCTGGGAGAAACTTCATAAATTTATCATCTGATAAAAACACATGAACTGTTTTTTATACATTTGTGTAATAAATATTTTAAATAAATGACCAATAAATACTTTTTTAAAGTTTTCAGCATATTGATGTATTAGAGAAATGCAAATTAAAAAATACTGTAAGGTTTTATTTTATCCAGTAAGAATGATATTTATAGGGTAAAAATGACAACAAATGTTGATTAATTGTAGAAAGGAAAATATATACATAGTTGGAGTGTGAATTTTTGTAGTCTCTATAAAATTTCATCTGAAATTTCCCCCAAAACCTGAAAATACTTTTGTCATGTGAACTAATTATATCACTGCTTGACAGACATTTCAGGATTCTTACTGAAAAGAAACCAGATCATTTCTATGAAATGTCACCCTCCTCATAGCAGCTAAGAGCTGGAATAATTCTAGAGGCTCAGCAACAGATGAATGTACAATAAAGATGTGTTGGAAACCCATTTTATTGTTCTATCTGTACAGGCACTCAAGGTCATGCTCCTTTTCATTAAACTTGTTAAATCTGTAATGGAAGATTCAACAAGTATATAGGATAGTCAATTATATTTCAATTAAAACAGTTGTTTTACTGTTTCAAATTAAAGAAGTACTTGATGACCCTGTCTTGTGGACTATTAGTTTAAGATGTGTTGCATCATTTGTGCTTTGGGTTATTTGTTCAATTTTGCAAAGATGTGCTGCATTCTATTATGTTGCATTTGTTTAACTCCACAAAGCTGTGTTACTTTGCCTGACAAAATCTCCTGATTGGTCTACTAAAGCTCTAAATGGCCAATTTTTAGTCAGGAAAGAGAAGTCAATATGGCTGTTAAACAAGAGAATAAATAAACAATATTTGGGAACATTTATATTTTAAAGGTGATATGATATAGACATGAATAATTTGCATTGGTCTGGATCTTGGTTTATTGACACAAATTTAAGATCAATTTTCTTATATGTATATGTATTTCTGATCTTTACTAAGGTATTGTGATTGTGTAGTTGATTTTAACATTTAATGTATTAAATTAAGAAGTATAGGTAAATAAACATCTATAATAGTTAAGTTTGCAGTCATGTAAGTTAGATTTTCTAGACATACAGAGAAGTATTTCAGTTATATAGGTATTCTGAATAATAGCTAAGCTTTACCCAATTTTTAGCCAATTGTGATACAGGAAAAGTAATTCTGTATTTTGAGACTGTAATCTTATCACAGTCTTGTGGTTTTTGTCTTTATAAAATTCATACAAAAATAGAAAGGTCTTTCTCCCTTCATCTGCTGTATCAGATTGTGAGGCAGAGGACACATGCTAGGCTATATTTAATAAACAAAACCTTTCTTTTGCAAAAAAAGAAAGGAAGAAAGGAAGGAAGGAAGGAAGGAAGGAAGGAAGGAAAAAAGGAAGGAAGAAAGAAAGAAAGGAAGAAAGAAAGAAAGAAAGAAAGAAAGAAAGAGAGAAAGAGTCTGAAAGGCATTGTGAATAACACCAAAATGTGACTAACAAACTGCCAATATAGGCAGAACTGTCTTTAAAATGTACTGGTTCATTAAAGAGTCTACTGGATATTATGAGCCAGTAGGCTAAAGATGGATTCCCCAACAGTACAAAAGAACTTATGGTAACTGTTCAGGCAGCAAAATGTTTCTGTTAATTCTAGAGTTTTGAAAGTTGTTTATAGTGTACTTCCTGTTTACTTAGGTAATGTTATATATTCTGGAGGTTTTGATGGAGCTAAAAATTATAGTTATTGTTTTCCTTAGTTATGATAAAAGATAAAGTAGATATAAATATTGTAACTGTGATTATTGCTTGAAAACTGTTTTGTTATATATAATTTTACTATAATAAAGTAAAAACTTTTCTTTCTGTTTAAACAGAAAAGGGAAAATGGTTTAGGAGGTCCTTCTGTTTATAAGAATAAGTCTCCCTTCATTTATTTGGGATCTGGGTGGCAGTACACCAAATAGTTACAGAAATAATCAACTACAATAACTAATATTTAAACATAAATGTTGTGCCAATTTATGTGATACAGTCTCCGTCAACTTTCCGTTTTCGTTCTTCTTTGGTAAAGAATGATTATCCAGGGCCACAATTAAAAACCTAAATTCACAAAAAAGAAATTTAAGCCTTAATGGATTGAGGTTGAGAGGGTATATCTCCTGTAGAAATGTAAATAGTATAGATAGTAGTAGTGGATGCATTGGAGGATGGTTGGAAGGGAAAATCAAAGGGGGAAAAAAAGGAAAGAGAAGAAGGAAATAAGAGCTAAAAGTAAGAGCCATTTAAGGGATAAAATAGAAACTTAATACAGTAGAAGATTCTAAAGGAGAAATGTAAACACAAAGATAAGTTAGAGCTCCTTTGGTTTATAATGATTTCCAGCCAGCATTATATGCTAGGTCAATGATAGAAAAATACTTGTTTGAGTAACCAACAATATCTGCATTGCTTAAGGTTTTTCAAAGAAGTAGAACCCACTCCTCTGCTGCCCAAGGAACAAGCTGGGGACATCTCCTTGGAACCTGGGAACCCCTCTAGAGTCAAGTCTCTTGCCAACCCTAAAATGACTCTGTTAATTAAGATATCTACTTCCCTGTTCCCATATCCACCCTTCCTCCATCTTAACCATCCCATTGTACCAAGCTCTCCCCAATCATTCCCTTTTCCCTTCTCTCTCCCCATCCCCCCTCCCCCCCACTCCAACCACACTGCCATGCTCCCAACTTTTGACTGGCAATATTGTCTACTTCCAATATCCAGGAGGACAAATGTATGTTTTTCTTTGGGTTCACCTTCTTATTTAGCTTCTCTAGAACAGGAAAGGGAGGGGGAGGAGGAATGGGAAGGAAATGGGAGGAGGTGGAAATTTTTAATGAATAAATAAAAAAATATGAAAGCCAAAAAAATGTATACTCTTCACTACTTGAAAGACCAATATTTGAGAATAGATACTATAGGAAACTACAGTAAAGATAAATATCAATCTGTTAAAAAATAAGATTATATTAAAATGACTCCATATAACACTTTGCTACATGTAAAGATCAATGCCTTGTTCAGCCATGAGGTGAGAAACTTCCTACTGTAACAGACTAAAATAAATACACAGAACTAAAGCCTGATAATATTCTGAGAGTTAGAGACCTTGGGACATTCAGTACTATACAAGATGTCTTCATCAAAACCATGGTGTGAAGAGTTCTCAGCTGCTTCTCTCAGAATATGCTTACATTCCACAAACTGGATGGATTAAGAATTAGGTGTGGTCCCTATACAACAACAATATGTCAATGGTCAAATTTTATAGGAAAGTTGGAAACTGGTAGGAAGACTTTTCTTTCTCCAGTCTGCCTGCAAACAAAAAATATATACTGAGAATTAATAAAAAAATAAATTTTGTGGCAATATCACTGGATTGTTACTTTTATTTATAGTAAAAGATTTATATAATTCTATATGTTGCCACATAGCTCTTGTCTTTACCTCTCCTCCCTCCTGTACCTTCTGCATCATCTGGTGACCTCTTCTAACTCTGCCCTGCATCTATTCAGAATTCTCCCAGTCTTATTCTTTTGCATTATCTTTCCTATCAGAATTTTAGTAACCAGTGAGAATAATACATATTTAAAGTGTGGACGCTGGGGAATGGTGGCGCACGCCTTTAAACCCAGCACTCGGGAGGCAGAGGCAGGTGGATCTCTGTGAGTTCGAGACCAGCCTGGTCTACAGAGCTAGTTCCAGGACAGGCTCCAAAGCCACAGAGAAACCCTGTCTCGAAAAA
>NW_026068409.1:91235-93198 GCF_014885135.2 Alexandromys fortis | reverse complement strand
CCCATCTCATGGGTGAGAAAAGGGAATGACATTAGTAGCAGTGTGGGCATACTAATCAAAAATCAAGAACTCAGGAAATGTAGTGTGAACAGAAGGTTGGAACTGAGTTGTGACCTAAAAATACAGAAACAGAAGAATTTGATGGGGAGGTTGGGCTAGGAAATGGATGCGGGTTCATGCGAAGATGTGTGTGTATGAGTGTAGTAGCCATGCTCTCTTATTCCAGACTCTCTGTAGGAAGTCAGAGGCACTGCTGTCCATATTGTAATAACCAAGTAGGGTTGTTTCCACTTCCAATTTATAAAGTCTAGCCTGACTTCCCTCATGCAAATGTATCTTCTAGCTCTGTGTTAAATCCCCTCCTGTACTGTGGGAGCTCACATCTCTCTCACAGGAGGCCGACCTCTGAAGAAAAGGAGGTGTATCCTAGAAGATGAAACTGTTTGATCTTCTTTACCTGGTGACAGCCCTTCCTGGTGAGTGGTCCCATTTCATACATGTGTCCATATGGGGTTCTGACAACATGTGATTGACAGCATTGACTTTTTTCTCTGAAGGAATTCTGTCCCAGATTCAGCTTCAGGAGTCAGGACCTGGCCTGGTGAAGCCATCACAATCACTGTCCCTCACCTGCTCTGTCACCGGTTATTCCATTACCACTGGTTACTACGACTGGAGCTGGATCAGGCAGTCCCCAGAGAAGAAGTTGGAGTATATTGGGCACATATATAGTAATGGTGGTAGTACTAATTACAACCCGTCGTTTAAGAGCCGCACCACCATCACAAGAGACACATCCAAGAACCAGTTCTTCTTGCAGCTGAACTCTCTGACCACTGAGGACACAGCCACCTATTACTGTGCAAGAAGCACAGTGAGGGAACTTCAGCATTAGCCCAGACACAAACCTCCCTGTAGAGGACCTCTGTCCCAGCAGGGGGAGCTCAGCCCTAACTGATCTCAGGAACTTTAAACTTCAGGCAGAGAAAGAAAAACACTTGTTTTTTTTTTTTCTCTGACTTTTTTTCTGACTGCCTAAGAACCGAGAAGATAGAGGTTCATTCCTCTCTCTGATCATGAAATATTTTCTTTTTGTGAAGCCACATTTATTTGTTTCTAACTATGCCACTTAAGACAGAGTATGAGGCAGTATTTCATGTCATTTTGAATGTGGATGAAGCCTTTACCAACTGAGCCTTCTCTCTGGTTGTAGAAATATGTTTTAATGACAGTAGCTTTTTGGAATGCAGCAGATTTCACATGTCAGTAATTTTCCTGTAACAGTTGTGATTCCACTTTTGATTATTTACAAAATCCTCTCTGTATGCTGCAGGACATCCTAGTCTGTTTACACAAATTTTAAATCAAATTAAAAAAAAACTCATTGATAATATCTGTCACCATCAAGGAAAAACATAGCCTAAAGATCATTCAGAAAGAATTAATGACTCAAATATAATATTTCTAGGAATGAAGAACTGAATGGACATCCAGCCAAGCCAACCAAAACCTACAGACTATCCTCACTTTTAAGGATGGAATTGTTAAAAAAAAAAAAAAGTAGTGTGATTCCAAGCTGAGATTGAATGTGAGACCAGGGATTCTGTCCTCAGCAGCCCTGGGTTGTGCTCATTACAGACAATTCTGAAGCTGGATTGGGTTTCTCACCAGTTTCAGACGGACATCAACAAGAACAGTGAAAGTGAGTTTATATTTTGGAGGTTTTTGAGAGGGAGTTTTATTTTTTTACTTTGATTGTAAATAGTAAATTTTGCTTGCAAAGACTGTACAAATGGACATTTTCATCCAATACAAACACAGGCTTTTGAAATACATAAGGAAATACAAGGATACTGACATAATCTGAGTCTTCTGCTCCTCTGTGCCAATATTTTGCCATGGTTTTATCAAATCAGTAATAGTATGAGAAGTGTTAGAACCTACAGTATGGAGATTCTTATAA
>NW_026068409.1:88306-89820 GCF_014885135.2 Alexandromys fortis | reverse complement strand
CTAATGTGTATATATTCCACACTTTCTTCATCCATTCTTCTATGGAAGGACATCTAGGTTGTTTCCAGGTTCTGGCTATTACAAATAATACTGCTATGAACATAGTTGAACAAATGCTTTTGTCATATGATAGGGCATCTCTTGGGTATATTCCCAAGAGTTGTATAGCTGGGTCCAGGGGTAGGTTGATCCCAAATTTCCTGAGAAACTGCCACACTGATTTCCAAAGTGGTTGCACAAGTTTGCATTCCCACCAGAAATGGATGAGGGTACCCCTTTCTCCACAACCTCTTCAGCAAAGGCTATCATTAGTGTTTTTGATTTTAGCCATTCTGACATGTGTAAGATGATATCTCAAAGTTGTTTTGATTAGCATTTCCCTGATCGCTAAGGAGGTTGAGCATGACCTTAAGTATCTTTTGGCCATTTGAAATTCTTCTGTTAAAAATTCTCTGTTCAGTTCAGTGCCCCATATTTTAATTTGGTTAATTAGCATTTTAAAGTCTAGTTTCTTGAGTTCTTTATATATTTTGGGGATCAGACCTTTGTCTGTTGCGGGGTTGGTGAAGATCTTCTCCCTGTCAGTAGGTTGCCTTTTTGTCTTAGTGACAGTGTCCTTTGCTTTATAGAAGCTTCTCAGTTTCAGTAGGTCCCAAATTTTCCAATGTTGCCCTTAATGTCTGTGCTGCTGGGGTTATACATAGGAAGCGATTTCCTGTGCCAATCTGTTGTAGGGTACTTCGCACTTTCTCTTCTATAAGGTTCAGTGTGTTCAGATTGGTATTGAAGTCTTTAATCCATTTGAACTTGAGTTTTGTGCATGGTGATAGATACGGGGCTGATTTCATTCTTCTACAGGTTGACATCCAGTTTTGCCAGCACCATTTGTTGAAGATGCTTTCTTTCTTTCATTGTGTACTTTTAGCTCCTTTATCAAAAATGAGGTGTTCATAGGTTTGTGGGCTAAAAACCGGGTCTTTTATATGATTCCATTTGTTGACTTCTCTGTTTTTATGCCAGTACCACGCTGTTTTCAATATTGTAGCTCTGTAATAGAGTTTGAAATCAGGGATTGTAATGCTTCCAGAAGTTCCTTTATTGTATAAGATTGTTTTGGCCATCCTGGGTTTTTTGTTTTTCCATATAAAGTTGATTATTGTTCTCTCAAGATCTGTGAAGAATTTTGATGGGACCTTGATGGGGATTGCATTGAATCTATAAATAGCCTTTGGTATAATTGCCATTTTAACTAGGTTGATCCTCCCAATCCAAGAGCAAGGGAGATCCTTCCATTTTCTGGTATCCTCTTCAATTTCTTTCTTCAATGCCTTAAAGTTCTTGTCAAATAGATCTTTCACTTCCTTGGTTAGAGTTACTCCAAGATATTTTATGCTGTTTGTGGCTATCGTGAAAGGTGATGTTTCTCTGATTTCCCTCTCTGCTTCCATATCCTTTGTGTATAGGAGGGCGACTGATTTTTTGGAGTTGATCTTGTATCCTGCCACATTACTAAA
>NW_026068409.1:82484-83923 GCF_014885135.2 Alexandromys fortis | reverse complement strand
CTTGTATCCATAATCTCTCCAAGACTTTTATCATAAAGGGATGTTGAATTTTGTTGAATGCTTTTTCAGCATCTAATGAAACGATCATATGGTTTTTTCTTTCAGTTTATTTATATGATGGATTACATTGATAGATTTTCGTATGTTGGACCAGCCCTGCATCTATGGGATGAAGCCTACTTGATCATAATGGATAATTTTTCTAATGTGTTCATGGATTTGGTTTGCCAGTATTTTGTTGAGGATTTTTGCGTCGATGTTCATGAGTGAGATTGGTCTATAATTCTCCTTCTTGGTTGAGTCTATATGCGGTTTTGGTATCAGAATATCTGTAGCTTCATAAAAAGAATTTGGCAATGACTCTTCTGTTTCTATATTGTGAAATACATTAAGGAGTATAGGTATTAGGTCTTCTTGGAAGTTCTGGTAGAATTCTGCATTGAAACCATCTGGTCCTGGGCTTTATTGGTAGTGAGGTTTTTGATAACCGTTTCTAATTATTCGCGACTAACAGGTTTATTTAGATTTCTCACCTGTTCCTGGTTTAACTTAGGTATATGGTATTTATCTAAAAAAAGTGTCCATTTCTTTTACATTTTCTAATTCTGTGGCATACAGGCTTTTGTAGCAAGATCTAATGATTCTCTGAATTTCCTCTGTGTCTGTGGTTATGTCCCCCTTTTCATTTCTGATCTTATTAGTTTGCAACGTCTCTTTCTGCCGTTTGATTAGTTTGGATAGGGGTTTATCAATCTTGTTAATTTTCTCCAGGAATCAGCTTTTTGTTTCATTGATTCTTTGGATTGTTTTCTGTGTTTCTATTTTGTTGATTTCAGCCCTCAGTTTGATTATTTCCAGGCTTCTACTCCTCCTAGGTAGTCTGCTTCTTTTTTTTTTTTCTAGAGCTTTCAGGTGGGCTGTTAAGTCTCCAATGTGTGCCTTCTCTGTTTTCTTTAAGTGGGCACTTAGTGCTATGAACTTTCCTCTTAGGACTGCTTTTATAGTGTCCCAAAAGTTTGAGTATGTTGTTTCTCTATTTTCATTGAATTCCAGGAAGACTTTAATTTCTTTCTTTATTTCTTCCTTAATCCACGTATGGTTCAGTAGTTGACTGTTCAGTTTCCATGAATTTGTAGGCTTTCTGGGGGTAGCCTTTTTTGAATTCTAACTTTAATCCATGGTGATCTGATAAGACACAGGTGGTTACTAATATTTTTTTGTAACTGTGAATGTTTGCTTTGTTACCGACTATGTGGTCAATTTTCAAGAAGATTGCATGACCTGCAGAGAAGAAGGTATATTCTTTCCTATTTGGGTGGAATGTTCTATAGATGTCTGTTAAGTCCATTTTCTTCATTACCTCCATTAATTCTCTTATTTCTCTGTTAGGTTTCTGTCTGATTGACCTGTCCATTGGTGAGAGAGGAGTGTTGAAGTCT
>NW_026068409.1:74863-78622 GCF_014885135.2 Alexandromys fortis | reverse complement strand
CATCTTGTTAGAACCCGAGTTTGGCAACTGCTCTTGTCCTATGAAGGCAATCTTAATAGATTTACATATAACAGGGAAGATGAAGATGTAGATGGATATCTCTCATTATCAAATGAGGCCTCCAAGTCTAGGAATAGGTTTTATCTAATTGGAT
Organism: Alexandromys fortis; assembly: GCF_014885135.2. Taxonomy (NCBI): domain Eukaryota; kingdom Metazoa; phylum Chordata; class Mammalia; order Rodentia; family Cricetidae; genus Alexandromys; species Alexandromys fortis. The sequence continues at coordinate 78,468 of NW_026068409.1, read as the reverse complement.
TATTGGCCAAGCAAATCCTATGAAACACCCAAACAACACAATCTTCTGCTAAATATATGACTTGGTGTCCACATAGGTAAGGTCATATTGACAAAGGCAATACTTATACAAATCATTGAAAATAGATAACTTGAGCCGTGGCCTATCTAGATTCTTCACCACTAGTGATTAGTATTCACAGGAACTGGGAGTTATTATGCATGCTACCAGAATAGAAAGATAAATTCCAGTCCAGCTATTGTTGTAGCATATACCTGAATGAAGTAGGTGTTAGCATTATATTGGCACAAAACTCTGGGGAATAATCAACCAATGTCTGATTTCCTTTAAAGATTACCCTATGAGATGAAATACATCTATAACACTACTCTTATTGCCAAGAACAAGAGAAGAGACAGATCAGGGACCTATGGCAAAGTCAAATACTAGTATTATTCTAAAATAACATAGCAAAAATTTATTCCTAATGACATTCTAAAATATTCATAGATCAGTGGTTTACTCATCCATAATCAGACTTATTTCCTGATTCATAAGATAATTATAAGTATAGAAATCCATTGCCAGACAATGTGCAAAGAGGGAAACACAATGCAACAGTCAATCCTAAATAGGAACTCTGTAGAACAGGTGACAGATAGAATGTTAGAGTCTAAAGAGGAGTGAGAGAACACTAGGGAATTTGGGCACTAATTGTAACTACCTTTTAATCCGAGCACTGGGAGCCAGCAGTAAGCCGATTTCTGTGAGATCGAGATCAGCCTGATCTATAGAGCATGTTGCAGGAGTGTTCCAGGACGGCCAAGGTTACACTGAGAAACCATGTCTCAAAAAAAAAAAAAAAAAAATAGAACACCAGGAAAGCAAGGATTGCTAAAATATATCAATAGAATTAAGCAACTAATAAGACAGATGGAAAGCAGAATGGGAACATGGTTTTAACAGCTACACATCATACAAGGGGTAAGATCCAATTACATGGCATTGTATAAATTAAAGGTCAGAGATATATAAGTGCCAAGCAGCACACAGATAGATGAAATAAAAGACATACAATCGTCAATAAATACTTTTAAAAGTATTCAATATTCATAGACATAATGCTAATTCAAATTAAAACCACTTTGAAACACAAGCTTTCCCAAATAGAAGTGGCTGCTATAAAAAGTTTGACAAATTTTTGAGATCCTGAGAGAAAGCAGTCCTCATATACAGTGGTGGTGGCAAAAATTAGTTCAACCATTGCAGAAATCTGATTGGAGATTTCTCATAAAATTTAAACTAGAACTAACATATGATCCTCATGTCTCTGTATTGGAAAAATACTCATATCTTATGTATTTATATTTACAACCCTATGTTCATTGCTGTTTTGTTTACTTCAGCAAAATATTAAAATTAATCAAGTTATTCATAAGCACACCAGAAAATAAAGTATATGAGTTACATAAAATAGGAAAATATTGTTCATCTCCAATTGGAAATTGATGGGTATAGAATGTTAAATATTGGGTAGTGGAAAGTGCATATGGAGAGGGAACTGGGATTTGTATTTAAAACATAAAAAAGTAACAAACCAAAAAGCAATAGATATAAAATGCTAACTGAGGTCACATAAACACTGATGATAACCCAATTACACCTCACACAAAGAATCTAGACACAACTAGACTCACACACACTCACACAAACATACACACATACATGTGTACAAAATAAATGTATCTGTGTTTCAGTTTAGTGTGAAGCTCTGGCCTCTGGTATCCTATTTTGGCCTACAATCAACAGGAAAATGACCCTCTACAACCACGACATGTGGAATGAGACTGGGCACCATTGTTTCTTCATTCTAACTAGGCATTCTGTTGCTGGTTGAGGGAGATAATTCTTTGATTTCTATTCTGAAAACTCTGTATGTGGCAAATTTGCATATGATCAGGTAGTGAACAAACCTGGATATACGATGTATTATACAAAGATCCATGATGTCTTCAGATGGGTCAACCAGTCCCTTTCCTTGGATGTTTTCCATGGCTTCATGCTGCTTGTTTTTTCCCTCAAACCTACAGCTTGATCTGGGTCTGAGCACCATCTCCTCTTTTATGCATCTCACAGTCCCACTTTTTTATCCTATGTAACAGGGCAAATATGATCTAAGACTTCCATTCCTCATGTGTCTGTCATATTGCGTGCTCAGAAACAGTGACTTTTTTTTCCCAGTGGTTAGTACCTCTGCACACTGGGATTTCTTCATCATTTTTTCCCTGCATAATGCTCCCAAATATGTGCTATTCTTGAACTCTTAGGATCGTTTGTATTCCCATGCCAGTGTCTAGCATACTTGATGAAACATGTAGAAATAAAATACATTTTAAATTAAAATGATAAAATATGTGTTTTCCCTTTATATAAATACGAAAATAAAAGTTATAAATTTGTAAAAGAGCAACGGGTTAATGATGAGGTTTGGAAGAAATTATGTATTACATTAATATGTAATTTAAGTATATGTTGTAATAAAATGTAAAAGGATAGTTCATAATAAAGAGTAGCTATATATCTGGTGAGATGGATCAGTGGTTATAGACATGTTTTGAAATCCAAAAGTCCAGGGTTTGTTTTCTATCATCAACCTCATGTATATATGACCACTAATAATTCTGACTCCAATGGAAGGCAAAACCTTTGACCTTCTTGGGTGCCTTACAATCATGTTCATACACCCTTACAAAAAAGGACATAATTATAAGAACACAAGTGTGAAAACAAAGAATTTATTAATAATAAATCAAATTAAATGGAAAATGTCACACTAAAGCAAAAATATCTGGATTTATTTTAGTAGTATAAGAACTGACAATAAATCTGTGTTTAAATTTTAAGAAATTCCAGCACACAACATCTTTTATTGTCCAGACATAGCAAGACTGAATATAATTACAGGAATCTGATTCTACATATTTCCACATTTGATGTTTTAAATGAGATTAAAAGACAGCAATACATTGAGAGATGCAAACACAGCTTCTAGAATCCTCAGAGACAGAGTCATGCAAAACAGGTTTGGGGTACAAATAAGAGAGATGCCTAACATCTGACTCAACCAAGGAAATTTTGCATAGACTTATGTTATACTCTGTCTCTCTGCATTATGATGCTCCCACCATGAAGGTCAGAGCATCATGATGGTTCTCTATACACTTTGTCAGGGATAAAATCTTGCACTCTTTCTTCCATTGTATACTTTTAGCTCCTTTGTCGAAAATGAGGTGTTCATAGGTTTGGGGATTAAATTCCGGGTCTTCTATGCGATTCCATTGGTCGACTTCTCTGTTTTTATGCCAATACCACACTGTTTTCATTACTGTAGCTCTGTGATAGAGTTTGAAGTCAGGGATGGTAATGCCTCCAGAAGATCCTTTATTGTATAGGATTGTTTTGGCTATCCTGGGTTTTTTATTTTTCCATATAAAATTGATTATTGTCCTCTCAAGATCCGTGAAGAATTTTGATGGGACCTTGATAGGAATTGCATTGAATCTATAAATTGCCTTTGGTAGAATTGCCATTTTTACTATGTTGATCCTCCCAATCCAAGAGCAAGG
>NW_026068409.1:66021-74483 GCF_014885135.2 Alexandromys fortis | reverse complement strand
AGTAACCACTTAATTGAGCAGAAACCTGACAATGATTAAATTTACATTGCTAGTCTCTCTTTTTTCTAACATTATTCTAGAATCAAAGAAAGCCATACCTCGCTTGTTCACACCTAATGTTCCCAGACTTTCCTCCTCTTTTCCCTGCTTATTTCTATAGACTTATTTGTCCTTCAGTCTCATGGAAATGGAAATTCACTTTTCACTTTTAATCTCCTTCAGATTCATCCAAATTTGGAATTTAAATCAGTGCATGCATGCTAATTGTTAAAAGCACATCATGACATTTTATAATAGCACATATGTTCAGTATTCAATCATTGATGTTTTCTAGAGTACAATATCATAGATTATAAGGAGATGACAATTTGTGTAAAATTTCTCGTAGCAATTCCAATTTTTTGTATTTTATGGCTTACCAAGATGAGGAAAATTGATGGACCAAATATTAACCTTTTGTTTGGGGTATTGAACCTCTTTCTATAAATCCACTTAATATTCCCTTTCATTCTTTGTATATGTGTGTGTTTGTGTGTATGTGTCTGTGTGCAGAGTTTTCAACTGTTGTGGGTATGTACAAATGTGTTCACAAGTGGTTGTTCTCGTTTGTAAACACACATATAGAGGCTAGAGGTCGATCATTGGATTGGTGTCTTTCATCTCCAATATTAACCACTCATTAGATTAGAGTTTATAAATCAATATGAATTTTATCAATTGGACATTACTGACATGTCAAAATGCTCCTATTTTGCACATATTCATCACCAGTGTTGGAACTCTAGATATCTACTGATATTCAATGCTTCTTATTTGGATATAAGAGATCCAAATTTAGAGTGTCTTACCTGTTTTTCCAACCTCTATTTTCTTCTGCTTTGCTATTTTGGATAGAAGCCAGGGACTAAAATATACTAAGTTAGAACTGGGTTACTAAACTATATCAGCTGCCCCCTCTTATACCTCTTGTTGATCATGAAATCATTTGTGCAGTGCCTTTCCTATGGCCACAGGGAAATCTTATTAGACATAGAGCAAGAATAGTTCAAAATACTCAGTTTTACTCAATAAAATATACACAATATGATAGTAAGTGGATACAAGATACTTCCATATGATAAATTATTTTTGATAGACCCCCCAAAAATAATATTTCTAGGTCATAAAGCAATTCTCTATTAATTATATTAGAAATTCCCTTAATTATTTGCCAGTTTCTCTGAGGGGTCATGAAAAAAAGACTATGATCTCAGATTGTATGCCAATATGAAACTAAAGATTTGCCTTCAAGTCCTGATTTTTGGATCACCAATTTATTGGACTCCTGTGCAGGCATTTGAGTGACCTGAAAAGAACTAGATTACAAATATGGCCTTCACATAATGTAAAAGTATCTGAGCATTGTGGACATGTAGTCCCCTTAGTTAACCTCTTAACAAATATGGATCTTATCATCTTTTAAATACATGGAGGAGGAATATGTAGCTGTAATGTAGAGAACAGTTTAATGGACTTCAGTGTACCTCAAACTCAGAGATAGACACTACCTCAGAGTAAATGGTTGGGAAAAAGTTTTCTAATTAAATGGACCAAAGAAACCAGCAATGATGATTTCAAACAATATTGATTTCAAACTAAAATCAATCAGAAGAAATGGAGAAGGACACTTCATACTCATAACAGGAACAATTTATCAGCAGGAAGTCTCAATCCTGAATATCTATGCCCCTAATATAAAACACACACACACACACACACACACACACACACACACACACACACACACAAAATAAACATTGCTAGAACTCAAAGCATACATCAAACTCCCCACTTTAATTGTAGGAGCTTTCAACACTCTTCTCTCACCAATGGAGAGGTCAACCAGACAGAGGATTAACAGGAAAATAAAAGAACTAACAGATGCAATGAAACAAATGGACTTAACAGACAGCTATAGAACATTCCACCCAAACAGAAAAGAATATACCTTCTTCTCAGCATCTCATGGAACCTTCTCAAAAATTGATTACATAATTGGTAACAAAGCAAACATCTATAGATACAAAGAAATTGTGGTAACCACCTGTGTACTATCAGATCACCATTGATTAAGGTTAGAATTCAACAACAATTCTACCCCTAGAAAGCCTACAAAATCATGGAAACTGAACATTCAACTACTGAACCACCACTGGGTCAAGGAAGAAATAAAGAAAGAAATTAAAGTCTTCCTTGAATTCAATGAAAATAAAGAGACAACATACCCAAACCTATGGGACACGATGAAAGCAGTGCTAGGAGGAAAGGTCATAGCGCTAAGTGCACACATAAAAAAAAAGAAAAAAAAAAAACGGAGAAAGCTCACATCACAGACTTAACAGCACACCTGGAAGCTCTAGAAAAAAAAAACGGATTCATCTAGAAGGATAAAAAGACTGGAAATAATCAAAATGAGGGCTGAAATCAACAAAATAGAAACACAGAAAACAATCCAAAGAATCAATGAAAAAAAGAGCTGGTTCTTAGAGAAAATAAACAAGATTGACAAACACTTATCCAAACTAATCAAATGGCAGAAAGAGAACATGCAAATTAATGAGATCAGAAATGAAAATGGGGACATAACCACAGACACAGAGGAAATTCAGAGAATCATTAGATCTTACTACAAAAGCCCTTATGCCACAAAATTTGAAAATTTGAAAGAAATGGGCATTTTTTAGATAAGTACCATATACCAAAATTAAATCAAGACCATATGAACAATTTAAATATACCTGTAAGTCAAGAATAATTAGAAGCTGTAATCAGAAACCTCCCTACCAAAGAAAGCCCAGGAACAGATGGTTTCAATACAGAATTCTACCAGAACTTCCAAGAAGTGCTAATACCTATAGTCCTTAAAGTGTTTCACAAAATAGAAACAGAAGAGTCATTGCCAGACTACTTTTAAGAAGCTATAGTTACCCTGATACCAAAACTACACAGAGACTAAACCAAGAAAGGGAATTAAAAAAACAATCTCACTCATAAACTTTGATGCAAAATTCTCAATAAAATACTGGCAAACCGAATCCAAGAATATCCAAAAAATTATCCATTATTATCAAGTAGGCTTCATCACAGAGAGGCAGGGCTGGTTCAACATATGAAAATCCATCAATATAATCCATCATATAAATAAACTGAAAGAAAAAAAACATATGACCATTTCATTAGATGCTGAAAAAAAAAAGAATTTGACAAAATTCAAAGCCCCTTTATGATAAAGGTTTTGGTGAGATCAGGGATACAAGGTTCATACCTAAATATAATTAAAGCAAAATACAGCAAGCCAACAGCTAATATCAAATTAAATGGAAAGAAACTTAAAACCATTCCACTAAAATCAAAAACAAGACAAGTCTGTCCACTATTGAAGTTCTAGCAATAGGAATAGCAAAAAACAACATAAGGAGATATAGTTCTATTCCAATAAAAAAAAATCAAAGATAGCTTTGGAGATGGAATGTGGCTCTCTCTTTACCTAAACAAAAACATGTTATTAAAGTAAAATTCCATGTCTCTGTCTCATGTCAGAAAAGCATATGGGAAAGAAGAAAAAAAGTTATTTAAGCACTATTATGTTGTCAATAAGCTAATAATGCTTTGCTTTATATTTACTCTTTACAGCTTTTCTTAAGGTATGCTTTTTGTAATTGAAACGTAGTAAGATTTTATCATGATATTAATAGTCATATAGAGTAATAAATAATTTCAGAGAAAGGCTTCAGTTAAGCTTCTTGTACATGATTTGGGATTGAGTCTCTATTCCTCTTCAGCCATGAATGCTAAGCAGCTCTAACAGTGACCTTTGAAAATAAAAAAAAAAAAAAGGAGGATAGGGTTCCATACCTGTTATTTCCTCGAGGACTATGGTAGCACAACCAAGGTTAAAAATACCACCTAAAGATTGTTTTTGAATTACAAACTGCTCTTAACAATTTTGAAGTGGCTAGGTGTGATGACTCAGCCTAACAGACTACACTAGCCAGGACTTGAGACAAGCACTGCACTTTCCATTACACAAACTAGACAAAATATGATACAGCTACCCATTCAGTGCTTGATAATCAACCTAAGTTTTTCTTTTCAGGATCCCCTAAAGATACCATTGAACTTAGACACCAGGAGGCAAATTTAAGAACATGGTGCCTTTTGTGTTCATAGCAGCATTATTTGAAATAATAAGAACATGGAAACAACCCGAATGCCCCTCAACTGAAGGACAGATAAAGAAAATGTGGTACATTGACTCAGTGGAGTACTTACTACTCAGTGGTAAAATAAAATGATTTCTTGAAATTGGCATGCAAATGGATGGTACTAGAAAACAAAGTTATGAGTGAGGTTACTCAGACCCAGAAAGATGAACATGGTATGTTCTCACTCATAAGTGTGTACTAGCTGTAAAGCAAAGGATGACAAGCCTAAAGTCCATGACCCTAGAGAAGCTATGTGACAAGGTTAACCCTAAGAGTAAACATATATAGATCCACCTGGAAATGGGAAATAGACAAGATCTCCTTAAAATTTTGGAACATGGTATGGGGGGTATAAGAGGGTCAAAAGGGAAGAGTATGGGAAAAGGGGAGCGGTGAAGAGAACTTGAGTTAATGGGATAGTTGAGATGGAGGGACGACAGAGATCAAGAGCAAGGAGAGAGAGATTTTAACTGAGCATGCCTCTGTCATGCTGGCATGAAACATGACACTACAGAAATTCTAAGGAATCCACAATGATGACCCCAGCTAAGACCCTAAGCAATAGAGGAAGGGTGCCTGATGTGGTCTTGCCCTATAGTCAGATTGATGAATATCATAAATGTAACAATAAAAACTTCTTCCAGCAACTGATGGAAACCAAATCAGAGACCTGCAGCAGAGTGTTGGCTAAGCTCCCAAAGTCCAGTTGAAGAGTGAGAGGAGTGATGATATGAACAAAGAGATCAAGACCACAATTGGGACATCTACTGCAACAGTTTACCTGAGCTGATGGATGCTTACCAACTCCAGTCAGACAGGAAAAGAACCAGCATATGACCAAACTGAACCATCTGGATGTGAGAGACAGTTGTATGGATGGGGCACAATGTGGGGCCACTGTGAGTGTCACCAGAATTTACCCCTACTTCTTGTACTGTCTTTTTGGGAACCTATTCTTTTTGGAAGGATACCTTACTCAGCTTAGATATAGTATGAAGAGCCTTGATCTTCTCCAAAGCAATATGTCTTACCCTCTCTCAGTAGTTGATATCCAGTTATGACAGCACCATTTGTTAAATATGCTTTCTTTTTTCCATTGCAGGTGTTCAAAGATGTGTGAATTAATATCTGGGTCTTCTATTCAGTTCCATTGGTCATCTCTGTTCTTATGCCAATTCTAGGCTGTTTTCAGTACTATAGCTCTATAGTAGGATTTTAAATCAGAGATTGTGATGCCTCTAGAAGTTTTTTTTTTTCCAGGATTGTATTGTCTTTCCTGAGTTTCTTGATTTTCAACATAAAATTGATTATTGTTCTTTTGTAGTCTGTGAAATATTTTGCTGGTAGTTTGATGGGCATTGCACTGAATCTGTGCATTGCTTTTGTTATGATTGATATTTTTACTATGCTAATTCTACCTACCCAAACACATGGGAGATCGTTTCATTTTCTGGCCTCTTCTTCAATTTCTTACTTTAAAGATTTAAAATACTTGGTATACAAGTCTTCTACTTGTTTGGTTAGATTAACCCAATATATTTTATGTTATTTTTGGCTATTGTGAAGAGTGATGTTTCTCTGACTTGCTTCTCAGCCCATTTATCATCTGTTTAAAGGAGGGCTACTAATTTTGTAGTTAATCTTGTATCCTGCTACATTATTGAAGTTGTGTTTATGAGTAGTAGAAATTCCTTGGTAGAAGTTTTGGGGTCTATTATGTAAATTATAATATCATCAGCAAATATTGAGAATTTGATTTATTCTTTTCTGATTTGAATCCCCTTGATCTCCTTTTGTTGTCTTATTGCTCTAGTTAGACCCTCAAATACTATAATGAATAGATATAGAGAGAGTAGAAAACCTTGACTTGTTCCGGATTTCAATGGGATCACTTTGAGTTTATCTTTATTTAGTTTGATGTTGGCTGTTGGCTTTTTGTATATTGCCATTATTGTGTTTTGTTATGTTTGTCATATTGCTGCTCTCTCCAAAACCTTTATCAAGAAGAGATGTTATTTTATATTGAAAGCTTTTTCAGCTTCTAATGTAATGATCATGCGATTTTGTTTTTCAGTTTGTGTATATGGTAGATTATACTGACAGATTTTTGTATTCTGAACCATCGCTAATCTCTGGGATGAAGACTATGCTGTCATGGTGGATGATATTTTTTCATATGGTCTGAAATTCAGTTTTCTAGTATTTTATTGAGTATTTTTAACTCTATGTTTATGAGTGAGATTGGTCTGTCATTCTCTTTTATTAGTAATGTCTTTGTGTGGTTTAGGTATCAAGATAATTTTAGCCTCATGAAAGGAGTTTATTAATATTTCCACTATTTCTGTTATGTGGAACAATTTGAGTAGTACTGGCATTAGTTCTTTGAAAATCATATAGATTTCTGCTCTGAAACCATCTGGTCCTATACTTTTTTGCTTGGGAGACATTTGATGACTGTTTATATGTCTTTAGCACTTATAAGTCTATTTAATTTGCTTATATGACCTTGATTTAATTTTGGTAAGCCATATTTATCAATGAAAGAATCCATTTAAGTTTTTTAGTTTTGTTGAGTACAGGTATTCGATATATGACCTGATGATTCTCTGGATATCCTCTTTGTCTGTTATTATATTCCACTTTTTATTTCTTTTGCTTAAAAATATATTTAGTTAACTTGATATAAAAACAAAACAAAACAAAAACAAAACCAGACTTCTCTTTCAGTACACATTTTACAGAATTTAGGCAAATCTAATGTGTATGTTGGAAGAGTGCCTTCCTGGGAAATTATATGATGAAATATCTCTGGCTAAAGAGGACTCCGAAAATAACAGGATGATCTTACAATCTTCCACTTTATTACAGAGTAACTCTGGCTCACAGGCAGTCTCAGAGAAATCACATCTTCCTTTCTTTTGATCTTTCACCTGACCTTCATCCCATGAGTGCCAGTGTCACAGCCACAGGACTGTACTCAAAATCTGGAAATCAGCACTAAGACAAGGTGCATATACAGTCCTGCCTTTTTATCATGTATAGAGATTCACACAAGCACAGCATCAGTCAAGATACACCTCGCTCCCATCACACGAATCTCCTGCTCCAGAGCCTGCTTAACCCCAGTCCCACTGCTAATCATTTTCCATCTCCAACAGTTTGTCATTTTGAGAGTTTTATGAAGGAGCCGCTCCTACAAAGTCAGGTAGGGTTCCTGGAAAAAGGCATTGTTGAGCCCAGAGGAAAGTCAGGGGAAAGGAACAGAAGACAGGATGAATTGGGAGGTCATCTGGTCATGATGCCCAAACAGCCAACAGCCCAGAGTTTATTTCAGAACTTGCTTATATGTAAAAGCAGAACAAAGCACAGCATAGATGGTCAGTCAGTGTCTATCACAGGGGAGTGACATCACTGGGAAGGTACATCAGTGGGCAAGGAGACCTGATCCTGTAAAAGAAGATACATAGGGGAGCATTCTGAGGAAGAGATGGGCAGGCGCCAATGCAAGAATTCACCCAACAATGTGAAGAACAACACGAAACCACCAGAACCCAGCAACCTCACAACAGGACATCAGGAACACCTTAATCAAGAAGAAGTAGAAACAATCGACTTTATGAAAGTGACGCACTTAAACAGCATGTAAAAAATGCCCTTATAGAAATGGATGAGAAGTATAACAGAAAGTTTGAAGAATTGAATAAATCAGTGAATGATACCCTAGGAAACCAAGGAAAAACAATCAAACAGATAATGGAAACAGTTCAAGACTTGAAAACTGAAATGGAGGCAAAGAAGAAAACACAAACAGAGGGCCGGCTGGACATGGAAAATCTAGGAAAACAAATAGAGACTACAGAAACAAGCATAACCAGCCGAAGACAAGAGATAGGAGAAAGAATCTCAGATTCTGAAGATAACATCGAGAAAATAAACACACTGATCAAAGAAAACAGCAAGTCCAACAAACTCTCATCACAAAACATTCAGGAAATATGGTACACAATATAAAGACCATACCTAAGAATAATTGGAGTAGAAGAAGGAGAAGAAGTGCAGCTTGACGGTCCAGAAAATATATTTAAAAAATTATAGAATAAAACTTTCCCAACCTAAAGAAAGATGTACTTATGAAGGTTCAAGTAGCATACAGAACACCAAATAGGCTGGATCAAAAAAAAAAAAAAACCCTTGCCATAAAATAATCAAAACACAAAA
>NW_026068409.1:45782-64776 GCF_014885135.2 Alexandromys fortis | reverse complement strand
AATGAAAACAGAGAAAGCACACATTGGAGACTTAACAGCCCACCTGAAAGCTCTAGAAAAAAAGAAGCAGACTACCTAGGAGGAGGAGAAGCCTGGAAATAATCAAACTGAGGGCTGAAATCAACAAAATAGAAACACAGAAAACAATCCAAAGAATCAACGAAACAAAAAGCTGGTTCCTGGAGAAAATCAACAAGATTGATAAACCCCTATCCAAACTAATCAAACGGCAGAAAGAGACTTTGCAAATTAATAAGATCAGAAATGAAAAGGGGGACATAACCACAGACACAGAGGAAATTCAGAGAATCATTAGATCTTACTACAAAAGCCTGCATGCCACAAAACTAGAAAATGTAAAAGAAATGGACACTCTTTTTTAGATAAATACCATATACCAAAGTTAAACCAGGAACAGGTTAACAATCTAAATAGACCTGTTAGTCGTGAAGAATTAGAATTGGTTATCAAAAACCTCCCTACCAAAAAAGCCCAGGACCAGATGGTTTCAATGCAGAATTCTACCAGAACTTCCAAGAAGACCTAATACCTATACTCCTCAATGTATTTCACAATATAGAAACAGAAGAGTCATTGCCAAATTCTTTTTATGAAGCTACAGTTACTCTGATACCAAAACCGCATATAGACTCAACCAAGAAGGAGAATTATAAGCCAATCTCACTCATGAACATCGACGCAAAAATCCTCAACAAAATACTGGCAAACTGAATCCAAGAACACATTAGAAAATTTATCCATTATGATCAAGGAGGCTTCATCCCAGAGATGCAGGGTTGGTTCAACATATGAAAACCTATCAATGTAATTTATCATATAAATAAACTGAAAGAAAAAACCATATGATTGTTTCATTAGATGCTGAAAAAGCATTTGACAAAATTCAACATCTCTTTATGATAAAAGTCTTGTAGAGATTAGGGATACAATGGTCAAACCTAAATATAATAAAATCTATTTACAGCAAGCCGACAGCTAACATCAAATTAATTTGAGAGAAACTCAAAGCCATCCCATTAAAATCAGGAACACGACAAGGCTGTCCACTCTCTCCATATCTCTTCAATATAGTGCTTGAAGTTTTAGCAATACCAATAAGACAGCATAAGGGGATCAAGGGGATTCGAATCGGAAAGGAAGAAGTTAAACTTTCGTTATTTGCAGATGATATGATAGTGTACATAAGCGACCCCAAAAACTCCACCAAAGAACCCCTACAGCTGATAAACACCTTTAGTAATGTGGCAGGATACAAGATCAATTCCAAAAAATCAGTCGCCCTCTTATACACATATGATATTGAAGCAGAGAGCGAAATCAGAGAAGCATCACCTTTCACGATAGCCACAAACAGCTAAAATATCTTGGGGTAACTCTAACCAAGGAAGTGAAAGATCTATTTGACAAGAACTTTAAGGCATTTAAGAAAGCAATTGAAGAGGATACCAGAAAATGGAAGGATCTCCCTTGCTCTTGGATTGGGCGGATCAGCATAGTAAAAATGGCAATTCTGCCAAAGGCTATTTATAGATTCAATGCAGTCCCCATCAAGGTCCCATCAAAATTCTTCACAGATCTTGAGAGGACAATAATCAATTTTATATGGAAAAACAAAAAACCCAGGATAGCCAAAACAATCTTATACAATAAAGGAACTTCTGGAGGCATTACAATCCCTGACTTCAAATTTTATTACAGAGCTACAGTAATGAAAACAGTGTGGTACTGGCATAAAAACAGAGAAGTCCACCCATGGAATCGAATAGAAGACCCGGTTTTTAGCTCATGTCCCGATATTTACTAATCACATTTCTTAGTTGTAGGAGTTTTCAGAGGGCATTTTAGGGTTATTTGTATATTCAATCATGTCATCTACAAGGATAGAAACTTTGAATTCTTCCCTTCCTAATTTTGTCCACTTTATCTCCTTAGTTATTTTAATGTTCTAGATAAGACTTTAAGTAGTATTTTGAATTGGTATATAGAGAGTGGATAAACTTGTTCCTGATTTTGGTGGAAATGCTTATAAATTATTTAATTTCAGCTTATATTTGTTGAGAGCTTCCTATTGCATTTATTATGGTGAAGCATATTCCTTGTGTCCTTGGACTCTCACAGCATTTATCATGAAGAGATAGTAGATTTTGTTAAACACATTTTCAGTCCTATGATATGATCATATGGGTTTTGTCTTTTAGTGTGTTTGTGTTATGGATTACATTTGTAATTTTACATATGTAAAGCTTTAATTCATCTCTGGAATGAGTCCTACTTTCTCATGGTAGATGATATTTTTCATTTATTCTTATATTAAATTTACATATTTTATTTTAAATTTACACGCAGAAATCCCCTTTTGTTATTAGAATCCTAGAGTCTTTAATGCTAGACTTCCCCAGAACATTTACAAGCATATTAGAACACGCTATTTCTTAGCTCCAACAATAGAACTTATATAGCAGGAAGGTATGCAAATAAGGCCCATCTGTTCTCTTGAAAACCAGATAAATCTGACTTTGAAGCTCAGGCAAAGAAATCAGTACTGGATTACCAGGTCTTGCCATTCAGTGATCAGCACAGAAAACAAAACACACAATGGATTTGGTGCTGATTTGGGTTTTCCTTGTTGCTTTTTTAAAAGGTAATTGATGAAGAAGAGATACTATGTGTGTTAGTGAACATGAACAAGATATATAAAAGATAGAGCTTCTGTGGTAATTTACTAACATTCTCTGTGTTTGCAGGTGTCCAGTCTGAGGTGAAGCTTGTCGAGTCTGGGGGAGGCCTGGTGAAGCCTGGAGGATCCCTGAGACTCTCCTGTGTTGCATCTGGATTCACTTTCAGTGATTACTGGATACATTGGGTTCGCCAAGCTCCAGGGAAGGGGCTGGAGTGGGTTGGAGAGATTAATAAAGACAGCAGTACGACAAACTATGCATCATCTGTGAAGGATCGATTCACCATCTCCAGAGACAATGCCAAGAACACTCTGTACCTGCAAATGAGCAGTGTGAAATCTGAGGACACAGCCACTTATTACTGTACTAGAGACACAGTGATGGAACATGAGTGTTAACTCAGACATAAACCTCACTGTTAGGCCACTCAGGGCCACCAGGGGGTGCAAAAGACACAGAATACAGGTTCATCCCAGGAGTTTAGGCAGACATGATTAGATTAAGCACTCTTCTCAGGTGTTTGACCTGTATTTTTTTTTTTTTTTTTTTACGCATTCTCTGGTATTCTCTCCACATGTCCGTTCTGAAGGAATCTAATATATCCTCAACACATTATATGTTCTTCGTGTGCTATTTTAACATATGAGGCACAGTCTGCAATGAACAATGTTTAAACTGTCAACTACAAAGTACCCAACATTAGTTATTGAAATTTCATGAGAAGAAAATACATGGACATTGTTCAGTAGTTTCATATTTTAGGAAGAGGTCATGTTATTTTTTTATTATAGCAGCATTAATGTTTCAGGGAAAACCAAAAGGAAAGTGGCACCATGATAATTTCATAAAAACATCCTAAATTTTTTGGATGTCCTCTCTTCTCCTTGCGGATGGTGCACTCAGGTTCCAATGAGACCCAGGTATGTTTCTAGTTCAGTCTGTTTATTATTCCACTTTCATAATAAAATTTTGTATAAGTAGATCCTGTCAAGAAAACTTTATGAAAGTGAAATCTACCTACCTAGAAAATCAAAAACACATACTTTGCCATTGTAATGTGAATCTACCATAGGTCACATTGGGTCTTTGAGGTAAAATCTGATCACTGGCAGATCAAGTTCATTTCTCTTAGATTCACAGAATTCTTGACCATAGTGCAAACCACTAAGGCTATTTACCTTGGTTATATTTCTATTGCTATGAAAATACACTAAGATAAAGGCAACATAAAATGAACACATTTACTATGCTTAAACATTCAGAATATTAGAGTGGACTATGACTGAGTCAAGGCTTGGTTTCTGGAACAGCAGCTGAGGGTCTAAAGTTCAATCTGAAACAAGAAGCAGAAGTCTCTGAAAAAGCATGAGTCTTTAGTATAATCTAACTTTTCAAACTGACACACCTCCTACAACATAACATCTCCTAATCTTTACAAACATTTTCTCCAAGTGAGACTACAATATTTAAACATATGAATCTTTGTGTGGCTCTCTTATTTTAAACTTACATATCCAAAGAAGGAACTACAGTTTGGGTCTCATGTATGAGAAATATAGAGGTTGGAAAAGAAGGGGACTGTTCTCAGTATCACCTTTCTCAACCTTCCTAAATTCATTTAACATTATTTTTCATGTCTTGCTCTCCCTGAGAAGAACAGTCTCCTTCTTTTCCAGCCTCTATATAAAACATATTCATAGCATACAGAAAGACATTCCACATGATTTCCCCTTTTATATCTAATCAAAAAGGAAGGTTTAACTTCAGTATTGTAAAATTACATACACCAAAACAATTATTAGGCAAAGATTGCAGCTACAAGATTTGGTGTATTTGTATTAGACAAAAGTAAATAAAATTTTCTACCATCCATCCTATTTTAGGAGTCTAAAGTTTTATATCTAATTCATTATTTTTCATAAATTAGAAAACAATAATTACAACTATCTACTCTTCAACTGCATCAAAGGTCCCAGAAAGATACATTAAAAGGGAAATTTTTGTAAATAAATGATTAATCTCTAGAAATGACAGAGACTTTAGGCTGCTTGGACAGTCACCCAAAGTTCATAAGTAATGTTGGGGCATCGATTTTCAACTTATAGACTGACATTTTCTAGTAGGTTTCTCAGTGATGCAGGGAATCGGAAGTACTATCTTTCCTATTTTGGTAACATTTGTCTGTCTCTTTCTTTTGTTTCTTGAAGGATGTCTGACAGATTTTTCTTGAAGCAGGATCTTTGACGTACTGTCTCACCTTTTTTGGCAAGTCTCAATAATCGTTTTATGGGTTCTGCATTCGAGATAATCAAAATTTTGTAAAGCTGTCCAGGCAACAAAACATTCTTGCACAAATGTCTAGCTTGCCATATTGAAGGCAAACCCCATAAGGGGCTTCTTTGATGCCGATTATGCTCTTGAAGAAATTGTTGCTGCCAGAAGCAGACAATTCATCCATTTTCTTGCAAAATTCAACATGTCATTATCTTTTCTGCAGTGTAGTACTCCATTGTGTAATTATTCCACTCTGAGATTCCATCTTGGCCAAGATCAAAAACACTGATGACAACTTATGCTGGAGTGGTTATGGGGTAAAGGGAACACTCCTTCATTGCTGGTGGGAATGAAGGTGGTACAGCCTTTTGGACATCAGTATGGCTGTGGCTATTTCTCAGAAAATTAGGAAATAACCTTTCTCAAAACCCAGTAATACCGCTGTTGGATATATATCCAAATTATGCTCAATCATACTACAAAGACATGTGCTCAACTATGTTCATAACAGCATTGTTTGTTATAGCTAGACACTGGAAACAACCTAAATTATACTTTTAATCTATGACTCTGTCTATTCTGTATCCTCTGTCTACCAAGACTGCATATTTACCAAACACATTCTGACCATTTTAGAGGCTTCTTTATAAATCTCTCTTACTGCATATCTGTAATCTTTTCTTATTTTACCTGAAGAGATCTTAGAACATTAAGATGCTGTGGCTAGGACAAAACTTGAGGCTTTGGCTGTTGACTCTGACCCATTTGGCTTTCTAACATGGTTATGTTATGTTATGGTATGTTCACCACCAGCTCCTGGAGCCGTGTTTACTGCCCCAACTCTAGGAAGCAGTAGTAAACATCTTGTAGCTGTGCTGTGCTTCTCACCCTACAACTGTGCTCTCAAGCCCACAGGCAGCTGATGGGATCCTCTTTACTGTATCACATTAAGGGACTGAAGGAATCTACCATGTGTTCCAGCCCATGACAATAGGATGCCAGTTACATCTCTCAGGCAGTTGTCTGGACTTGTGTCTGTGAAATGGCCAGCATTGAGAGATTAGGGTGCCCAATGTCACTCCTTTTTTTTGCATTTAGAATCTTTAGAAAGCTTTTAAAAGTCTTATGTGGACCCATTAACGAGGTTGAGATCCATTTGTAGCTCGAGGTTTCTCATCCCTTCTGATCCTGCACCAGCTTTTAAAATAACCACTCAGAGGTTTAATATTAATTATAATTGTTTGACCCATGACTTGGGTATAGCTATGCCCAGGTTTTATGTTTAAAATAGCATATTTCTATTAGTTTATGTTTAACCATGAGGTTCATGACTTGTTACCACAATTCTTGCTTCTCTGGTGGCTATTGGCATCTCCCTAACGCTGGTCTTTTTCTCCCAGTAAGCCTGCTTGGATTTCCTACCTGGCTTTATTCTGCCTGCCTGTGGACCAAATCAGCTTGTTTATTAACCAATGGTAATAAAATATATTCACAGCATATGGAAAGAATCCCATATTACATGTCAGGAATTATGCTCATGTATTTTATTCAAGTATAATAATGAGAAAATACAGTAGAAATCAACAATGACTTTCCACACTATCACCTGTGTCAGACATTTAGTCTTTTTTTTATTTATTTTTGCTTAAAAATTTCCACCACCTCCCCTCCTCCCATTTCTCTCCCCTTCCTCCCATCCTTCTCCCCCTCACTCTCCAGTACAAAGAGCAGTCAGGGTTCTCTGCCCTGTGGGAAGTCCAAGGTCCTCCCCACTCCAACCAGATCTAGGAAGGTGAGAATTCAAACAGACTAGGTTCTACAAAGCCAGTGCATGAACTAGGATCAAAACCCAGTGACATTGTCCTTGGTTTCTTGGTCAGGCCTCCTTGTCTGTCACTTTCAGAGAGTCTGGTTTGTTCAAATACTCCATCATCCAGCTGGCCTTGTTGAGCTCCCAATAGATCAGGCCCACTGTCTCAGTGGGTGGGTGCACCCCACATGGTCCTGACTTCCTTGCTCATGTTCTCCCTCCTTCTGCTCCTCATTGGGACCTTGGAAGCTCAGTCCAGTGCTCCAATGCGGGTCTCTGTCTCTAGCTTTTTCCATCGCCAGATGAAGGTTCTATGGTGATATTTAAGATATTCATCCGTATAGCTATATGATAGGGCCATTTCAGGCTCTGTCTCCTCAGCTGCCCAAGGATCTAGATGGGGATATCTCCACAGACACCTGGATACACCTCTAGAGTCAAGTCTCTTGCCAGCCCTAAAATGGCTCCCTTAATTAAGATATATACTTCTGGCTGGAGAGATGGCTCAGTGGTTAAGAGCATTGGCTGCTCTTCCAGAGGTCCTGAGTTCAATTCCCAGTACCCACATGGTGGCTCACAGCCATTTGTCATGAGATCTGGTGCCTTCTTCTGGCCTGCAGGTGTACCTGCAAGCAGAATGCTGTATACATAATAAATCAATGAATCTTTTAAAAAAATGATATATACTTCTCTGCTCCCATATACACCCTTCTTCCATCCCAACCATCCCATTCCACCTTCTCACTTTTTTATCCTCATCTCCCCTTACCCCCACCCCACCCCCAAATTTCCAATTTTTGCCTAGCAATCTTGTCTACCTCCAATATCGAGAAGGATAGCTATATGTTTTTCGTTGGGTTCACCTTCTTATTTAGCTTCTTTAGCATCATGGATTATAGGCCCTATGTCCATTATTTATGGCTAGAATCCACTTATGAGTGAGTACATACCATATTCATCTTTTGGGGTCTGGGTTACCTCACTCAGGATAGTGTTTTCTATTTCCATCCATTTGCATGGAAAATTCAAGATGTCATTGTTTTTTACCACTGAGTAATACTCTGATGCATACATATTCCATACTTTCCTTATACATTTTTCCATTGAGGGGCATCTAGATTTGTTAGATGGAGTATGAAAAGGTGGACATCCTGTAAAGGAGAGCATTGTTCTAAATAGCAGAGGATGAAGTGCAAAGTGGAGAATACTGGATGTGGAAACTCCCAGTTTTACAGTTCAGACAATACAGGTGAGATTTAAATTTCAAAAGTTTTCAATGATGTATATTACATATTTGAACTAGAAATAATGACATAAGACAACATGTGAATTGGTTTTGCTTACGTTTCCACACTGTGTTCATAAATTAAAACAAGATAATAACTTATTTATAAGAAATTATTATTTAACAATTAATAATATTTTAAAACTAAATGTCTGGATTCACTCCACTCTTTCCACATCATCTCTTAAGTGTATGCAAATTCC
Organism: Alexandromys fortis; assembly: GCF_014885135.2. Classification (NCBI taxonomy): domain Eukaryota; kingdom Metazoa; phylum Chordata; class Mammalia; order Rodentia; family Cricetidae; genus Alexandromys; species Alexandromys fortis. The sequence goes on along the minus strand of NW_026068409.1, from coordinate 56,505 downwards.
AGTCCTTTTTCTACTTCTACATACTCTTTCTCAACCTGACCTTATCATTTGTGTTCCCTTTCGTGCCCATAACCAGATAGGTAATATTGAGAAACAACCTAGATAGCCCTCAACCAACAAATTTATAGAGAAAATATGGTATATTTATACAATGGGGTATTAATCAGCTGAAAAAAAAGAAGAAACCATGAAATTTGCAGACAAATGGAGAGAATTCTTCTTTTTTCATTATAGTATGCTTTTTATTTAGAAACCTATGCCTCCTGGCAACTATACGGAGAGAAGAAAAAAAAGTGTATCAATACAGCTTTGAGTAATTGTGCTCAATGTAATAAACACATCTTTTGAAAACACTGTGTGAACAGGTAATAGTAATGTTTTTTTTTTACATCATGAATGAATACATTATTTTTTTGTCTACCAAAGCCATTTTTATATCTTTTTTAATTTAATTTTTTTATTTATTTATTTTGTTTATTTTTGTTTTAGTTTTTGAAAAAAAAATTCTGCTTTCTCCGCATTTTCCATTTCCCTCCCCTTCCTCCCACACATCGCCCCCTCCCCCCACCTCCTCCCTCCCACCCCCTCCCCCACTGGAGAGAACTCTTAAAGATCATCCTGAGCAGGAAACCCAGACCCATATAACCCAGACATCATATGCAATGAATCATTTGTTTTCTTAATGACTGCCAATTCTGATTGTGACTGTATAGAACCCATATTCAGTGAAAGTTCAGCTTTAATATGCTTTTGTCTAACATTATTTGGAGTTGTAAAGCTGAACACATGGCTTTCAATTTCTCTTCTAGCACCCACAATCTGAAATATTAAAGCCCGTGAGCGAGCACACCTCCACCTAGACTCTGCAACAACTCCATCTTCTCTTACCAAGCCTTCCCATAATCAGCTTCATCCCATTGTTTCACATTGTTGTGATTTTTGATATTTTCAGCCATTTCCAATTAGGTTTCTATATTTATGTTCTCCATTGTTTCTAGTGACAAGAAAATATTTCCATTCTCTGTGGATTTTGCATGAACTCTCTCTATTTAAAGCATTGTCACACTGGTAAAACTGATAGTAGTATTGTTCATAAGCCAAGTGTTAATAAATATTCAATGTGAGGCACCCAACTGTATATAACATGTTATGACATTATCATGAAACCTCTGTGAAAAAGTAGAGTTAGTACCCAACATAAATGGGAAATCAGAGGAGAAGGTCTCCAGCAGACATTTGCTAAGTCAGCACATATATGGGGAATGTGTAAACCCTGGTCTCAGAGAAGTGCCATGTGAATAGAAGTAAGCAGAGAACAGGGGTAAGATACTGGGGAAGGGAAAACACATATCAGTTTTGCTTTTATGAAAATTTCCACTGATCTTCAATAAAAGATGAAGCAAATACTGTTAGTAACTGAGGAATATTAATATAATAGATGTATATCTTCTCAATACATTGACAACTAAGTAGTAAATGTACCCACAGAACGAGATATGTATATTGCACAATATAGGTGGATTAGAAGTTTCAAATATTTTGTTTCCCTCTCCCTGTGTTTATTGATTATTTTTTACAGCCCATTGATTTTGTGCAGAAGCAGATACAATTTTTATAAAGGAACTGTTAGAATATTCTTGTACCATACTATGGACTTTTGGAGACACAGTTTGTAATTGGGACTTCAACTCCAGCATCATTCTCAGTAGGAATAACTCCTACAGCTAAGTGTCCTTAAATCTGAACCATGTGCCATGTCTTACTGTGCCAAGAACATGGGAGGAGATTTTAGTGTGAACTCAGACACAAACCTTCTTAGGCGGGAGCTCAGAAACAGGAGAGACCTTTAAGAACTACTGAAGCTACTCGAAATTAACAGGTGTCACTGATATTATGGGCAGCTTTGAATTTCTATCATGTGATTTCTTATAAAAAAAGCACATGTCTGTTTACATGTGAGAATATGTTTTTCCTTCCTGTTCAAAAACCTAGAGTACATTTGCTTTGTAATATTCCATGACAGTTACTATTTTCTTAATGTCTAACAAGCATATCATTATTTCCAAATGGAACATCTAAGATAAGCATTTGTCACTTGTTATCAGATGAAATGAACATAAAAATCTCTTTTCATGTTTTTCTACAATGTCTATAATTTTAATAGATGGTCATGATAGGTTTAGTTGGAAACTTACTGGGAAATTTAAATAATCTGAATATCATTTTATTTATTTCCTTGAATATATGTTATTATCACAGATAGGTGGAAACCTATGTTGTCTATTCTTTCCAGATTCCAGTGTGTTAATGCTCTAACAATGTCAAAGTAATTAACATTTTTCACTCAATGCATATTTAAAATTTTCATCCTTCTAAAGATTACTTTACAACCCAATTTCCCATATAATGATTCTACTGGAGGTGTTTCTTATGTCGTCATCTTGTTGAAAAGTCTGAGTGACCAATGTGCACATGCCAGGTGATATGGCAACAGAGTTTCCTACCACAGTTTTCTGCTTTTTGGTAGTGTTTTTTTTTTTTTTTTTTTTTTTTGTAAACATTTCCTGCATGATAACTGAAGTGAAACTCTTTATTGCTGCTGAATATAGGAAAGCTGGAATGTTTTATGTCTGAGTTAGATTAGCATTAGTGGAGAAATAATGTTTGGTGTAGGTCCAGAGTTAAGAATTGCATATTTTAGGAATTTGGAAAGGAAAAGAGACCCTCCTGGTCCAGGCTTGAGTCTCCTCTAGATAGTGTTATAGTGATCTCAGAATTATATTAAGAAATTTTAGAGAACAAGGAGGCTATAGAATATGAGATTACTGAGATGAAGACAAACTCAGCTCAATTAAAAAAAAACAGTGTACAGTGAAAACTAAGGAATCTACAGTCTGTTCCCTAATGACAGGAAAAAGAGCAGTCCACATTGGTGCCAGTGACCTATGATGACCACAGTGAACCTGAATGTTGGGCACACTCTGGATTCCAGGAGTCCATGGAATTACTTCTTGATATCTTCCATGTATTTTGAAGAACAGAGATAAATGTATGATCCATGTTTAATGAATGTGAAATGAGATTTTTTTGGCTAGTATTTGAAACAATAATTCTTCAACAATGAGATTACTACATTTGATAAAATCTGTGTAACCGCCAGTTCTTACTTACTAAGCCAGGGTTTCTTGAGTATGGTCAGTGAGTACTGAATTTCAACCAGCTCAGTATGAAGCACCCACAGCAAGACTGAAACTGTGACAAGTTTATTGCTAACAATCTGAATGTTTAACCCTTTGTTTTTAGAATGATAAGTGTATAAAATAATAAGAATATGAAAAGTGTCTTGGTAAGTTCAGCAACACACCAACCTGCAGAGTGCTCAAGACGAGCAGAGGGCACAATGGAGCCAACAACCAACAAGACAGAAATGAGGAATGAAGGGGATTCCATAGACTCTGTGGACTCACTCCTTAAAGTCTATTAGCTGAACAACACATGCTATAATTGATATGTGATGTCTCAAATTTTCAAACCCAGTAAAAATTCATTGTTAAATATTGCACCAATGTTTTCTCATTTATTTCATTAAGATTTATTTATTTTTGAATATTTTCTTCAAAAAATATATTATGAACTAATTCCATGCCCAGCTCCTCTTAGAACATTACCATGTTTCTATCACTAAATTTCACAATCTTTCTTTCTTTCTATAGAAAGAAAACAAATAGACTAAAAGAAAAAAAAAGTCACCAGATACTATTAGCTAAAACCTTCTGGAAAAGCAAATGTTAATTTCTTATACATGAAAAACGATTAGAAATTCTCCTAATTTAGGGGTTTTGGGAATTTCAAGTCACATTATTCTCATCATTACCATCACCTGTAAATCAGTTTTGTCAACAAGAAGACCAAATATCTCAGGTTGTAATTCTATTTTTAAATTAAGAGATTAGGTCTAGGTGTTATGTCCACAGGGTCTGCACAGGTCTCCAGAATATATACTTCCTCAGACAGGTTGAGGATTTGGACCTCAGCATTCTGTTGCCTGATACAGGTCTCATCTACCTGCTTCTTCCCCATATGTACTAGGTACTTATGTAAGAAATAATATCCAGGCCTCATGGATATACAAAACATGTGGGTCTATGATGGTAAATAGAGGAATGTCCACATCCAACAACAACTTTTGATCAGTGTCCTATCCAGAATCACTGAGAACACATACCTTTACCATGGAATGGAGTTGGATTATCTTCTTTCTCATGGCAACAAGTACAGGTAAGTGATTTTGTAGTTCCAGACTTGAAGAGGGTCCACACACTCAGTTAACAGTGACTCCACTCTGCCTTTCTCTCCACAGGTTTCCACTCCCAGGTCCATCTACAGTGATCTGGTGCTGAGCTTTTGAGGCCTGGTACCTTGGGGAATTTGTGCTGCAAGCCTTCGGGCAATAATTTACCTACTATATGCACTGTGTGAAGCAGTGACCAGGGCAGAGCTTGAAGTGATTTGGAAGAGTTCAAATTGGAAATGGCATTATTTTTTATTAACAGAAGTTCCAAGGCAAAGCCACCTTGATTGTAGGCAAATCCTCCAGAAAAGCATACATAGAGCTCAGCAGCCTGACATCTGTGGATTCTGTGATCACCTACTGAGCAAGAAAAAGTGATGCATCTACATGGTGAGTATGTCAAAACCTTAGAGGACCAGGAATTTGAGATGACTTTGAAGATTAGCCTACATAAAATATCAGAAACAATCATTCGGAGTGTCTATTTGTGAGCCATTTCTTCACATTCCTGTATGGTGTTTTTCAATATTTCAAAAGAACATCAGAGAATTGAAGATAAGCTGATTCTGGATGTCCCGTACAGTCCACCATACCTTGACAAGATCTTTATCAGTCAATATCTTAGGCATGCTTCTGCTTTAGAGAAACAAAAAAAGTAGCAAACTCTAGCATAGCAAACTTAGACATCATATTATATTATCAATATTGTCTTTAAATCTAAGAGTTTAGAACTGTGTTTGGAGTTAATGAGAATATACTATAATATGAATTTCTCTTGTACCCTTGCTCAGAAGACATTGGGCCAGAGGTGTAGGATTCCAAACTGGGAATGTAAAAGACTAGTTAAAGTCATGAGGAGCCCTGCATGCTCATTAACCTGTTTCCTGAAATGTGATTGTTAGTATTAGTTAGATGGAAGTTAATCAGACTGGGACTCTAGAGTGGAGGGTCTAGAATATGCTTAAACTTTTGGAACTCATATTTATGTTTCCTTTATTATGAGGAGCAGAAGGAGAGAGACCATGAGCAAGGAAGTCAGGACCATGAGGGATATGTCCACCCACTGAGACGGTGCAACTGATCTAATGGGAGCTCACCAAGGCCAGCTGGACTGGGACTGATGGAGCATATGATCAAATCAGACTCTCTGAATGTGGCTGACAATGAGGGCTGTCTGGGAAGCAAAGGACAATGGCACTGGGTTTTGATTCGACTGTATAGATGTGCATTGTGGAAGGCTCATCTGTTTGGATGCTTACTTTCCTAAACCTGGATGGAGGGGGTAGGACCTTGGATTTCCCACAGTGCAGGGAACACTGACTTCTCCTAGGACTGGAGAGGGAGGGGGAGAAGGAGAGGGCAAAGGGGAAAGGAAATGGGCAGAAGGAAGGGAGTGGAAATTTTTAACAAAATACCAAAGCTTTGAAAAAAAAGGAAAAAATAAAATAGTTTAAAAACACTGACCTCATACAGGAGTACTACATCTTACACAGCCAATACAGGACTAGCAATAAATATTAATAAATGAGTTGAAATTTTAGAAATTATTTACAGAAAAAATGGCACATACATATCACTGTTTTTCAATATTAGATATCAAAGTCCAAGGATTTTTAAGAATCAGCACTAAGCTGAACCATTGGAAACCATTTCTTCAATATCTGGATTCAACATTCATTAAAATTTGTTAATCCTTCTAAACTAATTAAAAGAACCAACTCTTATTACATATAAAATACAATTTTTAAATTTTAGTTAACATTTACCAGTATCTCCTCCCTCTATATCTGTCTTAATTATTTTGTATGTGTATTTTTGCCTATGTCAATCATATTGACTTCAGTTATAGCTACTTATATGTACATACATGTAAAGCAGTCTAATTGAGTGTTTAAGGCTATTGTCTGCTCTTCCAAATTTCCTGAGTTCAATTCCCAGCAACCACATGGTGGCTCACCAGCATCTGTGATGAGATCTGGTTCTCTTTTGAGGAAGAGTCAGCTGTACTTATCAGCTTAGGCAATGAAACCCAAAATGGACAAATTCAACAGAAACACAATATATGAGCTACCCGTGCATGCTTCAGCATTGCCAGGGCATACCATCATTTTCCATTTTCCAACCTATCAGGGAGCTTGTTCCTAAAGAAACCTATTCTTCCTCTCTCAAAAGCTATTGATTAACTGTAGCTCTTCATTTAGGGGCAAAGAACAGAGAGGTTTCCTCCTATGGATTTGTATCTAGTTTAGGCTTCAATATTGTCAAGATTTCATGGGTGCAGCATTCCTGCTCCATCTAGAAACTACTGTCTCATAATTATATCCTGGTTCTCTAAATTTTACAATAGTTCTGTGTCTTCTTCAGGACTTTCCCTGAGACTTTAGTATATGATTTGTATTGAAGATATATCTACTGTAAATGGTTATCACAGCATCACCTTTTCTCTGCATGTTACTTAATATGAATCTCTGTAATAATCTTCATCTACAAATAAAAACAAGAACTTTATTAATGTGCATGTTAGTACTTTTATCTGACAGTATAAGTTCTCAGAACACAGTTAAAAATATATTAGTGACTTTCAAGCAGATATTATTAGAGGTCAAAATAGTTTGTGGCTGGTTTGCTGTTTATCCTTTTACTTTGGTACCATGTAAGCAGAATAACTTCTGCTGGTATAACCAATCAATCTTCAAATGCATTTCAGGACTTCTCTCTGAGATTATACAAATTACTGACACTGTTCAGTTGGCAAAGAACCAGATACTAGATATCTCTGGGACCTAGGGGAAAATTAAATAATACTGTCCTGCTAAAGGCATGGGGAGGAACAATTTTGAAAAACAAACAAAAAACAAACAACAACAACAACAACAACAACAACAACAACAACAAAAAAAAAAAAAAACAAGCCAGTCTGGCAGCACTTGGCAGAATGAACTTTGAGGAGGAAACCTATTTGCTAAGCAAGAACAATGTCTAAAGTAGTGAAGTATTAATTATATTCCAATAAATAAGGCCTGCCTGAACACTGAGAGTAAAAGTAAGCCTTACACTAGTAAGCCTTACAGAAAAGGTAACTATAATACACACTATAAATCCCAGTAACCACAATGCCATGTATCTTCAATCCCAGTAGCCACACTAGTTGTCACAGAAACCAGGCATTAATCACGGTGGTGCATGTTTTTAATCCCATCTCTAGAGAGGCTTATAGAATGGGAGGAAACAACCTTTGATACATATTCTCATAATGAGAATCCTGAAGGGAGGATCACCATTTTGGACTAAGATCAAGGTAAGAGTCAGTGGCTGTTTGTTTCGTTTTTCTGACCTTCAGGTTGATCTCCAATTTCTCTTTCTGAAATTTTATTATCCATTCTTTATTATTTTTTTCATTTTATTAATTATGCTTCATTCTACCAAGCAGTTCAGAGAAGCAAGACCATGGTGACAACTGCTTAATATGTTGGAAGAACAAAACTACATGGTGATGTGGAGAAGAAGGCAACAGGAAGAGAGTATATTTTAGTATAGGAAGTATTTGAACTCCCTGGTGTTGCACTTCAGGCAAGTCTCTTAAAGGTCCAGGTGAATATTTACTGTGACAGAGAGCATAACATGCTATTAAGGAGAAAAATGGGAAGTCATTGAGGAACTCAAGAGCAGAAGGATATGGCATAAAGGCATAAGCCCACTTGGATTTTTAGGAATGTCACAAAAGAGCAGGGAGTACCTCTGTGATGGGGAGCAGCAGTTATATATAGTAGGTGGGAAAGGTCAGTCCTGGAGGACCTAAATACTTAACATGGGTCTATATAATGTGTTTTTTATCACTGATCAAATAATAATCTCAAAAACTGATTATTGTTATATAGCGGTACTTCTATTTTTGACAATCAATCTTAGGCCTTTAGGGCAGAAATACTATATCAGTGATCTATGGGCTCAGCCTCAGTTTGTTACTTCAATTCAAAGAAACCATTTATTATTCACTAAACCTTATAGAGATAGGCAAAGAAAAGAGGAGACAAGCCTGAAAATATCAGGTGTGAACAAGAGATGCATGGCTTTCTTTGATTCTAGAATAATGCTAGAAAGAAGAGAGACTAGCAATGTAAATTTAATCATTGTCAGGTTTCTGCTCAATGAAGTGGTTACTCATGTGATTACATACAAAACTGAAGCATGAATGAAGTGTTAGAATTAAATGATAAACAATGTAAAATGTAAAACAGACCACCAAAGAATTGTCGAAAGGACCCTACAGTTATTCATATTAGGAAAGTATATCAGTGCTATTGAAGAAGGTTACAGAAAGAAACAACCTGTCTTTAGAGTCCCTAAACTTAGAGCTTTTCCAAGTGGGCCATCCCAAGAGGGAATTATATACCTAGAGGGTTGGCTTTTTAAACACTAGTCATCACTGCTCTATATTCCTGTGGGCACTTGTAACCAGCATCTCTGGCACAGGAGTCAATTCTCTCATGGGGTGCAGTGCCAGATGTTCTGCTGCAGTATTCAGTGAGGGACAGAGATAACTAGACAGAGGTTCCTGAGGGAGAGGACTGGCTCAGCACAACCCTCTGTTTAAATGTCCTTGGTTGATATGACCCACTGTGGTAAAAGTAGTCATAGATATTTGTCCAAACCCTGGATTTTGTTGGGTCACAGATCTAGAAATGGCCAAATGCGGTAGCCCAGGTCTGGCCCTGTGTGGTTGTGAAGGCTGCTATGGTTTTTACAACCCCTTTCATAACAACTTCTTGAATCCCAACAAGGTCCAAGATACTAGCCAGAACTCTGAAATCTGCATTGCCTTGAATGGTACCAAGTGTCATGTACATAAACACAGACTGATTATGAAAGGAACGCGAATCCAGGCATGTCCCCCAGTAGCAGCCTTGCCCAGATGACATCATGGCCACAATAGCAGTATGGCCCTCAGACACCATCATGGCCACAGAATGTAATATAGACTCTGATTGTCTGGTGGCCTTTGGTGACACCACAGGCCATGGACATCACAACCACCAAATGTGATAGGTCTCCAGCAGCAGAAATGATCTCCAGCAGCAGTTCAGAATTGGAAGTCAATATGGGTTTATGTGGCTGCACAGGCCACACAGATAGGCATGACACTGATGACAGCAAAGCTCTGAGCACAAGCATGGCCTGGGTTTGGATGTCACTTTAACAGTGTGATACTCATATCCCAAACAGACTGCAGATGAGGTCCCAGAACCCTAAAACTGCATGCTATTTTTGGTACTGGGAAACATGGATATCAACCTAGACTCTGGTTGTGGTAGGACCATAGTCCTGAACATGGCCTTATACTTTAGCCAAGCCTGGATTTTACCATGGCCTTGTGAGGCAGCACAAGCCATCCAATTCAGCATGGCCCTAGCAGAAGTGTGGCACTCAGAGACTAACATGAACTCAGGTGTTTGACCAGATCCTAGTCAGACTTCATTAGTAATTGAAACCATGTATATCAACACAGACCTAGCAGCTATAGGTCCATGGACCCAGATATTGCACCTGAAAAAGTCCATGCATAGATGTTATCATGCCACCCTGGTGTTAATATAGGCAACTCAGATCACATGACCCTTGCTTTAGCATAGCCCTTGGTCACCAAACTGGCCATGGGTGGCATCTTACAATCCTGGCATCTATGTGACCTTCATAGAAACATGGGTAATGGATAACAATATAGTCCCTGGCTGTCAAAGTCAAGATATGTTGGTAGACAACAGCACAGGTCCAGTTATTACACTGGTCATGGGTGGCAAGAAGAAAATCAATATCAGCCTACTCCTTACAAAATTTACTTCTTAATAACAACCTCATACCAGAGCAAGGAACTATTCTGCCTTGCTTTATCTCCAATTTTACTATGATGTATTGCTCTTCATATTGGCACATGATAACCCAGTGCTACAAGTTGCTGGGTGGGCAAGTAAATGCATCAGTCAGGCCAGACTGTGAAGATGTAGGTTATCCCATAGGTTTGTTTTGCCTACCTTAGTCACATGGCATCAAAGAGCCTGTGGATGCTTCAGGAAGGCCAGGTGGATGGTGAGAACTCAGGCTGTGCCATGGATGTTCAAGACCCCTTTTTCTCAATTAAGTATTTTTTTTCTAATTCAATGGATTTTCAGGTTCATTCTCATATTTTTTTTTCATTTCAAACATTTTTTATTATTTATTTATTCATTTATTAAAGATTTCTGTCTCTTCCCCACAGCCGCCTCCCCTTTCCCTCCCCCTCCCCCAACCAAGTCCCCCTCCTTTGTCAGCCCAAAGAGCAATCAGGGTTCCCTGCCCTGTGGGAAGTCCAAGGACCACCCACCTCCATCCAGGTCTAGTAAGGTGAGCATCCAAACTGCCTAGGCTCCCACAAAACCAATAGGTGCAGTAGTATCA
>NW_026068409.1:39583-45113 GCF_014885135.2 Alexandromys fortis | reverse complement strand
TCTTAGAGAAGCTAAATAAGAAGGAGAACCCAAAGAAAAACATATAGTCATCCTCCTGAATATTAACCTTCATCAGGCGATGAAAGGAGACAGAGACAGAGACCCACATTGGAGCACCGTACTGAAATCTCAAGGTCCAAATCAGGAGCAGAAGGAGAGAGAGCACGAGCATTCTCATAATTTTTTAAGGATATAGTTAGTATTCTGACTGAAATCACACTTGTACAAGTTGGGTTTCTATTTCTGTGATAAAGCTCACAACCCAAAGGTTTATTTAGCTTACATGTCCTAATCACAGATGATACATCACTGAAGACAGATGAGTTTGGAACTAAAGACAAGAACCTGAAAACCAGAAATGATGAAGAGACCAAGGACTAATGCTATTTTCTGGCTTGATTGCCATGCCCCAATCAGCTGGTCTCTTATGCAGCCCAGAACCACTTTGGGATTCACCCACTTACTACAGCTTTTAAATGAGAAATAGTCTATAGACATTACTAAAACTCCATCTGTTAGAGGCATTACTCAATTGTGATTCCTATTTCTCTCTTGTTTACCTCAAATTTTGATTGCTATAATTCATCTTATTTAGGAAACGTTTACTTATTTATCAATTTAAATGATGATTAAACATACACAACTGACTGACGATGTTTACAAAGTCAGTTTTTAGACCTCTGATTCTACTTAACTATTCTCACCCTTTACAACATAGTGTGTAATTGCAAAAGTATGTAACAGTCTTTCATTCTCATTTATTTTATTCACTTTTATATAGTATAAAGTATATGATGTGGGGCTGGGCTATGGTGGCGCACACCTTTAATCCCAGCACTTGGGAGGCAGAGGCAGGCGGATCTCTGTGAGTTCGAGACCAGCCTGGTCTACAGAGCTAGTTCCAGGACAGGCTCCAAAGCCACAGAGAAACCCTGTCTCAAAAAACAAAACAAACAAACAAAAAAACAAAAACAAACAAACAAAAAAAACAGAAAAAAAGTATATGATGTGGTTATAGTTACTCTATTTACAGTAGTTACATTTTCAATAATTTTTTTCACTTGCCTGTGTGTGGAGGGGTATGTGTGGGTGTGGGTGTATTCTTTTATGATTTCCCCTGTTCCTTTTAAGTTCTTGTGTTAGAAATCAAGTAATTATCATACATTTCATTCCTTATTGGGTATTGTTTGCTTAAATATTTCTGTGCTCCCATTTTTCTCATTTATATTTCAGGTTTAAATTGTATCAATTTTGAACTCAATGTTATCTTTGCAACCACACATTTTTCCTTTATTTGTATGTGAATTACATGTTGAACAAGGTTGAGTTTTCTGGTTGTCATCAGAGGCTCATAGTGATCAGTTTTGCCTTGTATGGATGGAATATTCTTTGCCTTCCCATTTGAGTTTGACTTTGATAAACTTTGCTTCTTCCAGGCTCACAGTTTCTGCAGGGTAACTAAGTGCTTGATTTTTCTATGTGCAGTCTTACCAATAGCATTTTTACTCATCAGTTTCTGTTCCGTGGAGAAATCTATGACTTGCAGTCTAGTCTGCTTTGCTCATGTTGCAAAACTCACTAATATGTTTTCTGATGACATTCCAAAGCTCAGCTTTTTCATCTACAATACTAGAAACTGGTGTACATTCAAACGTGAAACAAAATATACTATTGTCTGTTCTTTCAGCATTCCAGGCACTACTCAAACAGTGAAAGCTGGACACAAGTCAATCTGGTATCATACATCAAAATTAAATCTGTTGATTGAGAAGCTAAAAAGACATGCATCCTACATATAAATTCTAAGCCACTATGAAAGAAAAACCTAACTTAAAGACTCCAAGTAAAATAAGGGCTAATTAATTTCCAAGGCAGAGTACTAAACTGTGTAGAAAGCAAAGTCAAAGGGAGGAGTGTTTGAAGTATGGGCATACTTATGTGAGTCCTTTGATGTCACACATGGAGTATATGTAGAAGGCAGATGCTGAGATGTACACTAAAGCACAGCTCATCAGTCTCTCCATGTTTCTAGTGAACAAATGGGTAAATGTGCTGGGAAATAAGTATTACATTAGATAATAACACAAGAAATCTACAGACTCTTAGGTATACACCTATTAGAAAAAGATCTCTTCAGGGGCTTAGCTGAAAACTGGAATTCAAGCATATCTCATCATATCAAAACAGAATGGGAGTAATCAATCTGATGAAGCAGCTACATTTATAGCTGGAGAAGACTCAGGGAGGTTTGTGACACTCAATATACACAGTACACACAGTACAGCTATCACTTACTGAAAATAGCATTAGAAAGTAATGTCACTGATGCTTATGATACAGGACATGGGAAACTGAGTTTAAATGAACAACAAAATATGTCTTCTGATTGCAAGGAGTAATAAGGAAGTTGACACCTGGACAAATGATGTAACTTAATGCCAGTTTTTCCCACCCTAACATTTCTCTAACATGATTATTATAAACTGACTCTTCCACCATATTTACACATAGCACAGGACCTGCAGTCTCTAAGTTCCCACTACAGAGCTTCCCATATAGCATGAAGATATGCAAATGAGCTTCTTCCTGCTCATGAAAAGGAGCCAAGCACTTGCCTTGCAACTCAGGAAGAGGAGTTCAGCTGTGGTTCCCAAGACTTCAAACAGTGCACAAAATGGATTTGGGGCTGACCTGGATTTTCCTTGTAGTTCTACTAAAGGGTAATTTATGGAAAATAATAGATGATAAATAAATGTGTGATTTGAGATGAATATGAGGGACAGTAAGCATTGTGATGCATTTTTGATCCGGATTTTTTGTGTTTTCAGGTGTCCAGTGTGATGTAAAATTTGTGGAGACTGGAGGTGGCCTGGTGCAGGCTGGTGGATCACTGAGACTCTCCTGTGCAGCCTCTGGTTTCACTTTTAGTGACTACTGGATGAACTGGTTCAGACAGACTCCTGAAAAGGCTTTGGAGTGGATTGGAGAAATTAAACCTGATGGCAGTAAGTCAAACTATGCACCATCCATTAAGGATCGATTTACCATCACCAGAGACAATGCCAAGAACGCTCTCTACCTGCAAATGAACAGTGTGCGATCTGAGGACACTGCCACTTATTATTGTGCTACATACACAGTGAAGGAACTTCAGTGTGAATCTAGACATAAACTTCACTGTGAGGCTGCTCATGACCACAAGGGGGCAAACAACACATAGGGAACCCATCCATCCCAACTGATTATAAAAGCATAGTTGAACTCTCTTCTCAGGAGTCTAGGCTGGCTTTAATCTTCTAGTTCCCAGAAAGTCTCTGTAAATATTTGTTTTGTAGGCTAATAATGTTCTTAAACATTTTATGAGTTTCTGCTGTTATTTACAAATATAGGGCAGATTTCCTCATGAACAAAATATAAAATAAGAGCTATGATGGTAAAAAAATATCTCCATCATCATCGCTGAAATCACATGATAAATTTAAAGGGTATCCTAGTATGTTTTTTTCTCAGATTCAAACAGACCATTGTTCAGATTCCATGGTTAGAATAGAACTTAGAACTTATATTTAATGGAAAATCAAAAGGAAGGTGGGTTTTAGACTCTGGACCATAATCCCTACCAATGCTCAAACCTGGCCTTCTCTCCCTGAGGAGTATAAGCCTCAGGTCCAGATCTTACTTCATCTTTTTTGGCCAAATTAAATTTACTATTCTATGACTTTCTCTCTGTGTTTATCATGAACTTTGTTCAAACTGAAACCTTCATTAAAGTCCGTGTCCATATGCAAACAGACATGTTAAGCATGGATTATTTTCTTCTACAGGACGCAAAGATGAAATTACACCACCAGGAAAGTATTTAATATGTGCAATCAATAACAGGCTAACCTATATGAGAAGTGACATCCACTCAAAAGAGTCACAATTACTGATACCCCCAGGGAGAGTTCTTCATCTTAGGACCAGGTAATCAAACTTATTTGCCAATGGTTGTACCTTCCAGTTCAAACTGTCATAGCTTCCAACCCTGAAAGGAATGTAGGATTGGCCTTTAGCAATGTACAAGAGACATAATTTGAAAAGAAGGAGGAAGCTCTGTACAGAGAAAACAGGAAATAAGACTTAATTAGCTAACTTCACAAAGGTTGGAGAGGCCAAATTCTGTCCATAAAATGTGTTTTATTTCATATGTGTTGTTACACAATGTATACTAAAGAAAGTCCCACAAGAAATTGCTTTTGAAGACTGGTGCTATTTTATAGTGATATCATATTTCAGGGACAAGAATGGATCTGAAGTTATCAGTATAATTCAGCTAGCTGTCCAAAAGTTTTGCTTCATTAATCTTGCTATGTTTAAAAATAGGAGCACAAAACTCTCAATTGATCTACTGATCTTCTGAGAGAAAAAGTTTTTGACATGCTCATTCCTAAATGGGATGCCTTTGTCAAAACCCTCTCCTAATTACTAATGAATCTATAAAGAAGCCTGAATGTAATAATTCTAAAATTCAAAATAGGTGTGGGCATGAATCTAGGACCTCTGAGGAAGTAGGCCTGAGCCAGGACCTCTGTGGACATGGTTGTGAATCTGGAACCTTTGAGGGAGTAGGCAGAAACCAGAGATCTCTGCAGGTCCAGGTGTGAGTCTGGGAACTCAGAGGAAGTAGGCCTGAGCCAGAACCTCTGGTTTGGGACATCAAATGGAATAGGCAGGAACCAGAAACCTCTGCAGGTCTGAACGTGAGTCTAGGACCTGTGAGGGAGAAAGCTCTGGGCACACACAAGCCTGGGAGCTTCAAGGGAGTAGACTGGAGACAAAGACCTTTGTAGGACAAAGTCAAGCCAGAAACCTCTGCAGGAGAAGATTCAGACAAGGATTTACAGAAAGAGATCAAAGCCAGTAACCTAAACCAAAGTAGGCCGGGGGCAATGAATTCTACCTTGGACTGTATTGGGCCTGAGGAAACAAATTCCATAGGATTGGGACTGAACCATCTACCTTGGCCAGAGTGGGCCTGAGAAAGCAAGCTCCATGGGATGGGGAGCAGAACCAGTCCAGGAACATTTGTGGATCAGGACTGAGCCAGCAACCTGGACCAGAGCAGACCTGAGAGAGTGATCTCCATCAACACAAATACAGGGGAGAAATCACTGAGTGAGGAATCCAGAGCCAGAGACTGCTGAGGGGTCAGACATGAATCTGAGACCTTCAAGGGAGGGAACTTAAGCCAGAAACCCTGTGGGTCTGGATGTGAGTCTAGGACCTGTAAAGAGTGCATAGTGAGAGTGAGACATCATAGTGGCCAAACACAAACTTCCCAGAAGAATACTCAAGACCAGTAGGTAGCTCTCAGGATACAAGGAGGTCAGCCTGACAACAGGAATATATGTAACTCACTTGCTTCTCTTGCATGCCTCTATATATGCTGATTTCCTATGGATTATATCCACATTTCAGGTGGTAGGAACCTCTGTTAATACAGAAAAAAATGTAAATGGAAATATATATATATATATACATATATATA
>NW_026068409.1:10592-39540 GCF_014885135.2 Alexandromys fortis | reverse complement strand
CTCCTCTTTCCCTCCCTCCTCTCTTCTCCCCCTCCCTTTCCAGACCAGAGCAGTCATGGTTCCCTGCCCTGTGGGAAGTCCAATGTCCTCCCCCCTCCATCCAAGTCTAGGAAGGTGAGCATCCAAACAGCCTAGGCTCCCACACAGCCAGTACATGCAGTAGGATCAAAACCCAGTGACATTGTCCTTGGCTTCTCATCAGCCCACATTTTCCCCCATGTTCAGAGAGCCTGGTTTAATCCCATTTGTTTTCATTCCCAGTCCAGATGGCCTCGGTGAACTCCCAATAGATCAGCCCCACTGTCTCAGTGGGTGAGTGAGCCCCTCGCGGTCCTGACTTCCTTGCTCATGTTCTCCCTCCTTCTGCTCCTCATTTGGACCTTGGGAGCTCATTCCGGTGCTCCAATGTGGGTCTCTGTCTCTATCTCCCTCCATTGCCAGATGAAGTTTCTATGGTGATATGCAAGATATTCATCAGTATTGGTTATAGGATAGGGCCATTTCAGGTTCCCTATCCTCAGCTGTCCAAGGAACTAGCTGGGGACATCTCCATGGACACCTGGGAGCCCCTCTACAGTCAAGTCTCTTGCCAACCCTAAGATGGCTCCCTAAATTAAGATATATACTTCCCTGATCCCATATCCACCTTTCCTTTATCCCAACCATCACATTCCCCAACGCTCTCCCATCCTCCCCTTCTCACTTTTCTCTCCCCATTTCCCTTTACCCCCATCCAACCCCACCCCCAAGTTCCCAATTTTTGGCTGGCAACCTTGTCTATTTCCAATATCGAGGAGGATTACTATATGTTTTTCTTTGGGTTCACCTTCTTATTTACCTTCTCTAGGATCACAAATTATAGGCTCAATGTCTTTTATTTATGGCTAGAAACCAGTCATGAGTGAATACATCCCATGTTCATCTTTTTGGGTCTGGGTTTCCTCACTCAGGATAGTGTTTTCCATTTTCATCCATTTGCATGCAAAATTCAAGATGTCATTGGTTTTTTACCGCTGAGTAGTACTGTAACATGTATACATTCCACACTTTCTTCATCTATTCTTCCATTGAAGGGCCTCTAGGTTGTTTCCAGGTTCTGGCTATTACAAATAATGCTGCTGTGAACATAGTTTAACAAATGCTTTTGTCATATGATAGGGCATCTCTTGGGTATATTTTCAACAGTGGTATTGCTGGGTCCTGGAGTAGGTTGATCCCGAATTTCCTGATAAATCGCCACACTGATTTCCAAAGTGGTTGCACAAGTTTGCATTCCTACCAGCAATGGATGAGTGTACCCCTTACTCTACAACCTCTCCAGCAAAAATTTTAATAATGTGATAGAACTCATGACAAAAAAAATGAAGAAAGTCTCTAGTAAGAGCAGAAATGACTATTTGGAAACTAGCATGAGGTATCCAAAAAAACTCATGAAACCTGTGTAGACTTTCTTATTATGAGACTCAGGACATATACTAAGTGGAATTTTGTGATTACAGTTTAGATTCAGAGTTCATCAAGAGAGAGAGATGTGGTCAGGTACAGTGTCCTATGATCCTAGCACGTCTAAATTCTCCTTCACCCTGAGCACTATTCACATCAGGCTCATATCAGAATCCATAGTTTTCAATATATTTTTTTCTTACTCAGTGTTAAGTTGGAAGCTTAGACTCCAGCCCCTCACATCCATCCCAGCCCTTAGGCCTGAGAATTGTATTGGTCAGGACTACAAATCCCAGCATGCCTGGTCCTGATCCCTCCCTGGGGAGTCAGGACCATTCCCACAAGGTATTTAAGTGAGCTCCCAAAAGAGGAACACATGGTCTCTTTCTTCACACCTGGTGATCATGTTTGCAACCTCCCGGTTCCCACTTCGGGCCACCCGAGAGCGCAGGAATCCCATTAAACCTGAATATTTTTTAATTTGATTTGTTATTATTTTTGCTTGATTGGGATTTTGAATCGTCAGAGAACTCACAACAGGCAAAATTCCTAACACTCAGTGAGTTTGATCATCCAATTTTCAGTTTGTCTTTGATGTAACACAGCCTATGAGCTTGTGATCTAAACCTATGGCTCAGACATTCACATAGGGTGCACTAATTGCTCAACTATAATTGTACTGGGGTCTGGGAATGTACTCAGTCACCTTACACAGATTATTCTGCTGTCCTTTATACAGGAATCTCTCTCTCTTTCTCTGTCTCTCTCTGTCTCTGTCTCTCTGTCTCTCTCTCTCTCTCTCTGTGTGTGTGTGTGTGAGAGAGAGAGAGAAAGACAGAGATACAGAGAGACAGAGAGACAGAGAGAGAGATAAACTGGGGATGATTAAACTGGTGGTAAGAATGTCACACTATTATATGGATTTGGGATAGAGTTTGCTTTGCCCTTAATGTACTGACACCACCTGATGATGCCAATGTTGGAGAGATCTATGAATGTTGCACTCTGTTGTGCTGTGAGCTCTAGGGGACCATATCTATTCTGTTGTCCATTTCTGTGTGAACACATGATTGTGTTCAACGTAAACCTAAATGTTGCTGCAGAAAGCCCATGCCAGGTTATTCTTTGTCCCAGAATCCTTGGTCTGACAGTTTCAATCCCTGGTATTATTTCATAAGAATCCCCACCTCTTCCTGTGAAGGAAGAATAACTCATTGTTTTTTCATCATGCATTATGTTGTAACTTAACACAAGCAGCATGAAAGAAAAAGTACACCATGTGATAGAACTCAGATGGACTGGTTTTTATAGAAGAAAGTGAATGGAAAAAGTGGGGAGGGGAGAGGAGAGACTGGCCTCTGGTGCCAAGAGTAGCATAAGGGAAGAGAAAGGCCAGAAGAGAAAGAGGGAGAGACAGAAAGACAAGCAGAGAAGCAGAAAGAGAGAGAAAGGAAGAGATGGAGGTGTGTAAGGACCCCCCCATTAAAGTGAACATGCACAGAAGTGCTCTTAGTGGCTACAGCTGAGGGCATATAATGTTAGGATGTCTATGGCAGGCCAGTATAGATACATAAAAACTAATATTTCTCCCTTTTATTATGAAAAGTTGATGAGTTTGGTAAGTGAGGTGAGGATGAGGACATTATGTTTCCAAGATAACCTCCTGCTGACTTGGGGTATTGTTTATCTTTGGAGGACCAGGGAAAGCTGGGGTGTTGGCCATATGTCTTGGAATATGTGGCTATTTCACTTCAATATACAGGCTCTGTAGAACTGTCAGTCACTGCTTGAATCTGGAAAAAATGCTGTTCGAGGCGGACAGAAGTTGGCTTCCTAGGGCTTAAAGTACCAGATCTTTTCCCATTGCCACAGCATCACCCAGACATTCTCAACCTACAAGGAAGCACAGGTGGTTGATTAATGAGAGCTGTCATTGTAGGGTGAGCATCTCTGTGGTGCTGATGGTTTTCACCACTTAAATATGTTGGTAGTCCTGTGCCTCCAGCTCTATAGACAACAGCTGGGAGTCCTGTAACAACAGCTAATTGGTTTGATTAGAAGTTTTGACTATGTTATTGGAGATGCATAAGAGGGAATTGATGAAGAAGGGTATGATTAGTGTAAACAGAAGAACTTGGAGTAGTCTGGGAGGGAGAGCAAGGGGTCAGAAAGGAAAGAATGTGGGGTTATCTGGTACAAACTTCCAACTATCAGATCACTAGCAAAGGTCACAGTTGCCCAAGGGAGGATCAAATGATAATGGCTCAAGCCATTTGATGGCTCTTCAGCAGAAAACAAAAATAAAACAAAACAGAAACAAACAACAAACAAAAAGTGACAGTCAGAATGAAGTCCCTGGGTCTGAAAGATAAGAAAGCACAAAGGCCAAAGGACTGAGCCTGAAGGACTCTTGGGTCTCAGAGATTAAAAACCAGGACTTACTCATGGGAATGATCAGATAAAAGTGATTGCCACTTGTACTGGTGTTAGATGAAGATGCCAAGCGATTCATTAGCTAGAAAAAAAAAATAGGCTGTTTTAGGTAGACTGGTATTAGGGTCTTGGTATGCCTCAAAATGCTGGCAGGCAGGAGGAAGCACCAAGAGAACCTTTCCTATGAGGGAACCAATGTTGCAATTTAAAAAAAAAAGCACCATGAGAGAGAAAGGCAACATATTACAGAGCTCATGTTGAGGGGTTCTTACCAAGAGATAGTGAGAGATACTCAATGAAGTCAGGACAGGCACTGAAATTGAGCATGATTCTGAAACCAAGAGATGATGCAGAAAACATCAAGGCCTGCTACTTATTGACTTACTACACAGGACTTGCTCAGCATGTTTTTTTTTTTTTTTTTTTTTATTTTTTTATAGAATCGAGGACCACCAGCCATGGCACCACCCACCTTAATTTCTATCCTCCCACATTGATCACTAATTGAGAAAATGCCTTACAGCTGAATTTCATGAAGTCTTTCCTCAAATGAAGCTCCTTCCTCTCTGATGATTCTAGATTGTGTCAAGTTGATATATAAATTCAGGCAGTGTATCATAGAAAAAATTATGTCACAAGTCATGAGACTGTCTCACACCCAATTAATTGATAATCTAAAATTTATTTCCTTTATAGATAAATACCATTATTTATTCATGTTTATTCCTGAACAATATCTCTCTCTGTCTCTCTCTGTCTCTGTCTCTCTCTCTCACACACACATATATACATATATATATATAATTTAACTATTAAAGTTATATGTAATGTCCCTCTAACAAATTTTCTGACATAAAACAGGTGAACACTTGGAGTTCTGCAGAACCAAAATATATCTGGCTTCTGTTCATTGTAGGTAGGAGCGAGCAGCTCACATCCCAGTGTGTGAAATGAAGTGAAAGACAATCGTCCTGCACACTAAATTTAATATTTTCCCAAATTTATATTACTAAAACCTACCATAATTACACATAAAGAAGTCCATTAACTGTCTATGATTAGGCAGCAGAAATGAAAGCAGAGAGGAGGCATAATAGAAGATACAAAAGAAGCATTCTGGTGAATGCAGGGTCCATGTCTTTCTGGATGCTAAAGGACAGAGAAGATTCCAAGACTGTGGAGCAGACACTGAAAAGACAGCCTATGAGCAGATGCAGAAAGAAGCTGAAATCTGGATTCCTATGTGTGGTAATTAATTCTTCCCCTAATATTTACTGTTCAATAAGCACTACATTTATATTTTATAATTTAGGTATTGGAAAAAAGCAACAGGGATCCCAGTCTCAACTCAATATGGCTATAAAAAGAAGGAATATCTTTGAATTTAAATTATCATATACCAACCATGATTTTTGTGATCATAGGAATCCACCATCACAGAGTATAAATTTGCTGTAAGATAATGGTTCCAGAGTTTTGTACAGGCAAGGAAGTCACTGATCTATATCACAGGCGTTTGGTACTATCTTTAATTCCACTTTAAAAAATAAACAAAAAATTGTTTCCATTGTAATTTTAAAAACATTTTTATTTCCTGAGACTATATTTGCAAAACTTTCTTCTTTCCCTTTCCTCTTGTAAAGTCTCCTGTATAGACTGGTGCTGTGTCTCAAATTCATTGCCTCTTTTATTTTAACATAATTTGTTGTGAAGAGAATATTTCTAAATGAGTGGAGATAATCTTACTTATCTTTGTGGACAAGAATAAATATTTTGATTGGAGTTAGAAATTATGGTATTTTGTAAGGTTTCAGTTATAGACTCTCTTCTAAGAACTATAACTTAAGTAACCCTGGGTAGTTGAATAAGTCTCCAGTATCAGGAATAATTTCCTTTGTGTTGAGAAGGCCTTAAACCTAACTCCTCATTTGATAACATCTATTAATCAGTATTCCTAACTTCACTTTCCACAGCTATGCCTGAGGTGTATTTTGCATGATCTTGTGCTTTTATTTTTGATCTAGTCTTTTATAAAATATTTAACTTGAATATTTTTATGTTTGCAGAAAAGTATGAAAAATGTATTTTCACACAACTTGTCCAAGATTCTTCTTGAACTCCTATTTCAATAAATGTATTTGGAACATGGCATGTAGATTGTGCACAGTGTCTCTGTCTTTATTATATTGCAGATGCTACTGAATTTTATCAGGTCTATATCAGATTCAGTAACCTAGTCCATAACCAGCACAATGCTCTGTATACATGGCTGAATTACTATTACTCTAGTGTCTATTGTAATAGTTGAGAATTGTATAAATACTAAAACATCAATGTTTGTGGTCATATTCTAATTAATGATTCCTGAAAGACCTCTTCCTGACTGTCTGTTACTTATACACACTTTAGTTCAATACTTCCAGCTCTTACAATGGTTGGACTATTTCTCATGATAGAAAAATTGTAAGAAATTTTATTCTTCTAGGTAACTGATTTGTATATCCTAAGAAACTATAACATGATGTTCAATAATGATATTTTTGATGATGACATCTTGAATTAAATCAGTATGGACACAAAAATCTCTTTTTGCTAAGTATTTTCACTGTATAAATTATTTTTGTAATACTTTACTTTTCTTGTTTAAACTAAAACAGAATTATATTTGGAAAAGTTCAGACATGGCTTTTCATATTTTTCATCCAATTATTTTGACAAACTCTTTCAGTTGGAACCTGGAAGACAAGGATTGCTGAGGGTAGATCAAGAGAAGTGACTCAAGGCCTATGGAGAAGTATAGAAGATCATGAATATGTCCCAGACATTAGGCAGTTGAGTCAAGCCAGTAAGCAGTACTACTCCAAGACCTCTAGATCTGTTCCTACATCCAGGTCCTACCCTGCTTGTGTACCTGTTCAGCCTTCTTTGATGATGAAGTGTGTTGTGGAATGATAAACTGAAGAATAGATCATTTGCTCTCCAACTTGATTATTGGTCATAAACTTTTATCACAGCAACAATAATTCTAACTAACAATGTTCTTTTTACTTGAGCTTGTTAGAGTCATTGAAATTGTATCATTGAATTTGTTAGCCAGATTCTACAACACACGGAGTACCAAATTGTATTTCCCAGAAAGGTGTTTTAAGATTTCTGTTGGTGATGAAAGAACTTATAATCCCTATTCTGAATATGGAAATGTTATGACACTTTTTGTGATACAGTTTCCAAACTGCCTGATCCCATTTTACAGTCCATTGTGAGAACCAGAAGTGAAACTTGGAGCCACATGGAAGAGTATTAGACTTGACATAAAGAAAATCTGTTAGGATGAGAAATGAGGGGAGGACTTATATCGTGGACAAATCCTGATATCAGTTGTAAAGTCCAATAGAATCCTTGGTATGTGCATAGGTCAGAGGAGGAAGAATATTCTCAGGGTCTTCACAATTGCTGCCAAGGTATTGTGACATGTCTTCCTGAGGTGTGCTATGAGCCAGTGCAATATGGAAAAATGAACGATGTTTTTGAGTGAGTTATCATGGAATGCTGAGGGCAAAAAAAGTTCTTTCAGTTCATGTTTCATCTCCATTTCACAGGAAGGATGAGCAAGAGGCAGGTTTTAATGCTGTACAACATGACCTGTGTCATCTTTCTAGGAAAGATGGAAACCCATCTCCTTGGTGAGAAAATTAGAAGCAGTGTTGCCTTACTTATCAGAAAGTAAGAGCTAAGGGACCCAGGTGTGAGAAGAAGATTGGCACTGACCTGAGACCTCAATAATACAAGAGCAGGAGCATGTAGGTGGGGAGGATGGACTAAGAAGTGGAAGATATGTTTCCTGTGACCCCTGTAGGCATCATACTCTCTTCTTCCAGACTTACACTACAGGAGGCCAAAGTCTGTGAGTACCATGTTGAAATAATAAAAGGGACTCAGCATCCACCCTCCTCACTGATAAAGATGAGGCTGACTCTCCATATGCAAATGCTTCTTCTAGTTAAATCACCTCCTATGCTGTTGTAGCTCACATCTCTCTCCTGGGAAGCTAACCTCTGAAGAAAAGAAGGTATAGCATACAAGATGAGACTGTTGGGTCTTCTGTACCTGGTGATAATCCTTCCTGGTAAGTGTTACCATTCCACACATGTGTCCATGAGGGGTTGTGACATTGTGTGATTGACAGAATTGACTCACTTGCTTGAAGAAATCTTGTCCCAGGTTCAGCTTCGGGAGTCAGGACCTGGCCTGGTGAAGCCCTCACAGTCTCTCTTCCTCACCTGCTCTGTCACTGGTTTCTCCATCACCAGTGGTTACTACTGGATTTGGATTAGACAGTCCCAAGGGAAGAGCCTGGAGTGGATGGGGTATATAACCCACAGTGGAGAAACTACTTACAATCCATCCATGAAGATCCCCATTTCAATCACTAGAGAAACATCCAAGAACCAGTTCTTCCTACAGTTGAACTCTGTGACCACCAAGGACACAGCCACATATTACTGTGCAGGAGACAGACACAGTGATAGGAATTCAGACACAAACCTTCCTGAAGGGGACTTCTAGACCAGCAGGGGGCGCTCAGACCTAACAAAACCCAGGAACTCAATCTCAGAGCAGAAAAATAAAAAATCTTGGATATTTCTCACTTTGCTTCTGACTACCTAAAGGCAGGGAGGCTTTCCTCTCTCTGATCCTGAAATAGTGTGCTTTTGTAAAGTTACATTTGTTTATTTCTTTCCATGCCTGTCAAGGTGATAATATATTTTGTTATTTTTATTGTGGACCTCATCAATGACAGCTGAGTGTTCGTTCTCGTCTTAGGAATAGTTTGTTTTATTTGTAATATACACAGCATTTTAGAAATCAGTTGACATCAGCATTGCCGTAGTTATCACTATAAAAAATTATTCAACTTTTTATTGTCCATACCTGCCCCCTTCATAAATGTCTATATTTTGGAATACACCCTGAACTATTTACACAAAGCAATTGCTGTGAAGCCTAATGAATGAGACATAGAATGATAAAATGTCTACACATTACTGCAGCTGTATTTCTTATCCTGTGAGGTGACTTCAGCATGAGCCAAGACAAAAACATGGTGGTTCCTGGAATTAAGTGCATATAGCCAAGTGTCTAAAAACTGATGTCAGTGGTTACTGCCTCAAATAGACTGAATATTTTGTGCAAGAAAATACATCGTTTGTGATTAGAATTAAAAACATCATATTGGATAAATATGCATGTTCACATTGTTAAATAGTAATTTTAAATGTGTCAGAGCAAAATTTACCTTTGACCTAGAAGAGAACTGAAAATTTTGTGTGCAGGTACACTTGAACATACACCATTTGATTTTTGCCTGTATTTTGTGATCTCCTCCTATAGAAGGTCACAGGTAAAGGCATCTAACCCAAGTGCATATCCTTAAACATAGTGCCTTAACCACATAATCAAAGTAAACTCAGCATAGTAAGTGGTCTCACACCGTGGTGCCCTAATTCAGTTAGCAAGAGTGACATTTGATTTGGTGATATCTTTGAAAAATTCTATCTGATCATTAAGAAATTTGATATAAACCAAAGGTGATGCATAATGTCTGGACAGAATCTCTGAAAGTCTCACATAGTATCACAAACAAGGTGGTGCAGTATGTATTTGTTTGGAATTCCTTAGACTCTGCAGTTGAAAGAGGCCTTTCCATTGCTAAGAAATGTTTCCACCATAGTTATCTATAGCCCAAAGATCAGGAATAAAGAAATAAGGACTAGAATATGAGACTTCCAGAAATGAAGAAATACATGGACATCTATCCTGACAAGTCAAGGGCCATGGGATTAGAATATTATATTATTATATCATTGATTTTTACAGACACATATTCTAATTGAAACATTATTTCCAGAGCCATTATTAACGGGGTTATGTCAAAGAGCCATTAGTTAAAATCTGAACCACCTGCCATGATTTACTTTGCCAAAAACATGGGAAGGAAACTTCAGTGTGAACTCAGATACAAAACTCCCTGTGCTCAAGACCAACAGACAATTAAGAAATATCAGTCTGCTCAGATATACTTCCTCACAAACAAGCTTATGACTGTTACTATGTTAGAACATGTGGTTTCTGCTTCCTTTTCAAGCAATACTCTAGAGATTCTTTGCTATGACATATTGTATGACAGTTCCTACTTATTTACTTTGTAATAAGTATGCAAATATCTCCTATGGAACATCTAAAATATCAAATTTTCACCTTCTTTTGGAGGGAATAAACAATTTAAAAAATACCTGTATAAGAGTTGGTGATAGTTATTCCCTCAGTTGTAAATATCATGAAATTTTAAATCATTGGAAAACCGTGCTCATTATTTTCTCACGAGTGGAAGAGAATCCAGATCTTCCATGAATCAATGTTATTTTTCACAGATAGATTGGAAAACAAGTTGTCTATATTTCAGGCTTCCAATGTAGGAATGTCCCTAATAGGTTTGATAGTGAATGTTTGAGATTTGCATCCTTGTAAAGATTGCGTTCTTCCTCAATGTCCCATTAAAGGATTCCTTGGAGGTGTTTTGTGTACTTTTGGCTTGTGGAATTATCTGAGTGACATTTTTACCCATACCAACTGATGTCATCTAAACTCTGTGTTCTAACTCTTTTCCTATTGGCAACATAGCTCCTTGTCACAATTTTCAGCTTTCTGCTTGTGTTTTTTTGATAGCATTGCCTGATCGTTTACTGTGATAGATATCTCTGTTGCTGCTGAAGGTAGGAAAGTTGGAATAGTTTATATGTGACTTAAAGAAGCATTACTGGTAAAAGTGATGATTTCGGTAGATTCAGTGTTAATTATCACTAATTTCTGCATCTGTAAAAGAAAACAGATAATCCACTGGTCTAATCCTGAGCCTTCTCTGAATACTATTATAGTGACCTCAGCTATGTGAAACAAAATAATGGAGAACAAATGTAATATAGAGTGTTACATTAGAGATATTATGACAAACACAACTCATTAAATAGTACAGTATAGAGATAAAGCTAAGAAATCTACTGACTATTACCTAACACCAGGCTGAGGGCAAGCTCACAGGGGTGTCAGCAACATATGATGACCACAGTGAACCCATTGGTTGATCATACTCTGCACATAAGAATTTTTTGATTAACTTCTGAGTAGCCACATGGTATATTGAAGAAAAAAGATAAAAATATTAGTAATATTTAATGAATGATAAATGAGCTTGTTTACCTTGGATTTGAGCAAAAGCATTTAACAAAGATATGAGTCTAGTTGATACACACTTTGTAAGTGCTAACATTTACTTAAGAAGCCCAGATTACCTAATTATGGTCAGTGAGAACTGAATCTTAAACAGGCCAAGAAGGACAGGCCACAGAAACACAGATACTGTGACATGTTTATTGTCTTGTTTATTATCAAGATCAATAAAAATTTATTTTCTAGAATATAATGACATTTTCAAGTTAAAGAAAGTGTGAAAGATTATTGTCTAATAGCAGTTGCCTTGTAAATCTTCTTCATGTTTTTAAGAGTTCTAGAAAACACAGAGAATCAGAAGTGGTTTAAAAGTTTCACGCTTAAGGAATGCTTAAATTTCTCAGTATCTTAAACACACACTTTACCAGGCACTAAGGACCTTAACCTGAAAATCTCTGACACATGCCTTTCAATGAAGATAGACCAGGATAACTCCATCATTCCTTGCAAAATATGTTATATCTAGCAGAAACAAGATGCTCATTTTTTTCCTAGGCACAATAATTTGACATGTTGTGATTTTCTGTATTGAAGCTACAGAGGGTAATACTGAATCTGGATCCATCTGCCACCATAGAAGACCCTTGTATTGTGAGGAATATTAATAACAATAGAAGCACAATTTAAAATCAGTCTCTGACACATTTTCACTGTCTTAAAAACAACAACAAAAAACAAGATCCATTTTCTCTGCAGCTGAATTATGTGAACACTGAAGTTGCAGGCATATGTTACTGCTCAAGAGAGACAATAAAACATGAATATAATAATCACAGACTGTGAAGAATCACATCCAGAGATCCCTGGTTTGGAATTGGCTATAACAGTTTCAGTGTGGCTTTCTGTAGGTAGAAGATGAATATGTTTACAGTAGTGAAGGGGATAATTATTGGAAAGAAGCATTCTTAATATCCCAGCTGTGGCAGAAGGTAATATGAGGTTAGAGAGAAGTCAATGATTGGTTTGTGATGTGATATGTGATTTTATAATTGTCTGGTAAACATTACAATCTGTAGTATGATAGTCATAAATCATATCTTGCCTCCTAGAAGAGCAGAGCTATGAAAATGACATAGCATATGAAAATAGCAACCCCCTTGGAACTTAATTGATTCAGGGAATAATATATGGCAGGAGTGGGAAAAATATCCCAAGAATTCTCCAGGGTTGACTGACTGATTCTGGGAATAAAAAGATCTATTTTCTTTTAATTTGTTAAAATGAGTATGTGTTATCTGAGCATGAGGGAAATCCCTACATTGAGGAAAGAAATTTCCAAGAAATAAAGAAAAAGGGAGAGATGTGAGAAAGAGACTTCTGGTAAGGAATCCTCATTGTCTAATCAAGGGTGACCTATATTTTCTGATCCTCATCATCCTTAGTACACCTGGCCTTTATAATATCTGTAAGTAAACGCACAAAAAACTGTTTGCTGTTTCCTTGTCACATAATTACATTTTACACTCATATTTAAGTTACTTCTTACATAAGCTACTTCTTATTTATTTTACACTTATTTTCTAGCTACTTCTTACTTGTTTTTTCTCATTGTCCAGCCAACGTTTTTATTTACACCACATAACTGCTATTTATTTTTATTTATAGCACACAACTGCTCTTAATATTCCAAAAATTGACAGGTGGCACTTCCACTTTTTCAAGCACTCATTTAACATGCTGTGACCTTACAAAAGTTGCCCTCCCCAGGGGCCCCTTGACTGGGCACCACCTATAGGAGCATGCTAATACAAAGTCAGCTAGGCTTCCTGGATTGGAGGTCATTAAGGGTGAGGAATTGTCAGATGAAAGAAATAGAGACAGAAAATAGAGAATAGAATTGAGAAGTTTGTTTATTTATGCCCAAAGAGCCAGGCAGCCTAGGGGATATTTCAGACCTTGCTTATACACAAAAGCAGAACAAAGCACAGCACAGAGGTCATTCAGTATTTAACCACAAGATCATTCTTGTCCTCGAGTGAGCAGCCTCCTCTTCAGTGTGTGCATGCTGCTCTGTAGCAACCTCACTTTCTAGCTTGATGTTCCTGAGGTTTGTTGTCAGCAGTGTACTTTCTCCTAGATAGAGTAATCTTTTCTCAAGATCATAATCAGAGGTCTCCCACAGTACTCAAGGTTATTGGAAAAACCAGAGCAGGCAACTTGAACTCAAATGACTTATACGTTAGAATGGACTCCAGATGGAACCTGAGTCACACATGGGCCCCTACAGATTTCTCAGTGTATCAGGAAATCTGAAGGACTCCTGACTATTTTGGCAAATTTCAACTGTTGTTTTCTTCTGTGTCCTGCAGAATGTCTGGCAGAATCTTGCATGAAGCATGAATCCTGATGGACTGCTCCATCTTGTTTTGGCAACTTCACTAGTCATTTTTCCTGTGGGTCCTCTATATCCAGTTAATATATATATTGTTAAACAACCCAGGCAAAGGCAGTTTCTTGCATAAATTGTTAACCTTGACAAATTGAAGGTAAACTCCATAAGAAGTTTCTTCAATGTCCATATCCTTTTGAAATAATTGTTGCTGCCAGGAGCAGAAGTTTCTCTCTAAGAAACCTAAAAAAAAAACAAAAAAACAAAAAAACAAAAAAAAAAAACCTTAAAGTTTTTAAAACATTTCAAATTCTGTATTCTGTAGGTCTTTGAGTGTTTGAAGAATACCTGTCTATCTGAAATTTAACATTGTATATCTAGAAAACCTAACATGACCACATAAGTTTGGTAATTATAAATGATTATTAATTTGTATTTCAAAACTATATATTACACTTTCAAATGAGCTGCATAAATATAGTTAATGTTAAGCAAAAGTAAAATATATGCATAACATATAACAAAATTGACCTTAAATTTTTATTAATAAACCAAAATATATAGCAATGTTATATATAAATAACACAACACACACACATATATATCACAATGTTATATATATGCTATATATCACAATGTTATATATATATGCATATATATCACCTATTTTTCTTTAGAAAGAGAATAATTATGACCATTAATCATTTTTAACCAGTACCCTTTAAATGAAAAGAAACATTAGTAAATAGGATTTTTGGAAATATCTCCTTATTGTATACCTGTAATCATTTTCTAAGCAGAAAAGTTTTTAAAGCTTTCTCAGGCCTTATGTGGAAAATCAAGAGTCCCATGTAGATTGGGCAACAAATGTAGCTGGAAACTGTTCTCTGTTCTGTCTGGTCCCTCTGAACAGGTTTCTC
The DNA here is from genome assembly GCF_014885135.2 of Alexandromys fortis. Taxonomy (NCBI): domain Eukaryota; kingdom Metazoa; phylum Chordata; class Mammalia; order Rodentia; family Cricetidae; genus Alexandromys; species Alexandromys fortis. The sequence continues at coordinate 25,128 of NW_026068409.1, read as the reverse complement.
TCCTGACTACTACTTCCCATAGTTACTTATAGGATAATTATTTCGACTCTTAGCATTAATTGTAATTGTTTGGCATATTAGCTGAGGTTTATTATTAACTCATACTTACAACTTAAATAAACCCATTTCTATTATTCTATAATTTACCACAATGTTCATGGCTTGTTACCTGCCATCTTACTTCTCTTGTGGCTACTAACATCTCCTCCTTTTTGCTTTCTTTTTCCTTATGGCTCAGCATAGATTTCCTGCCTGTCTCTGATTTGCCTGGGTATTAGACAAATCAGATTTTTTATTAACCAATGGTAATAAAACATACTCGCAACATAGAAAGAGACATCCAACAGCAGAAATGTATTACAGAAAAGGTGGGATTTTTTTCAAACCAAACTTTGGTTATCTATCATTGCCATGACTACAACTATTTTATTGCAGTATTATAAAGAAAAATGTTTTCTTTATTACAAGCTAAACAAACAAAAATCCACAAAACTTCAGTATAAATCAAGATATACCAATTGCACAGATTTTAATTTTCTCACTTATTTGATTCAGGTTTATTTATTTATTTTAACTTTTTTGAAAAAATATGACACAATATATTCTGATCATTGTTTCCCTGTCCAGCTACTCCTTCATCCTTTCTACCCCCATCTCTCTACAATTCAGCTCCATAACCTTTCTTTCTCTCTGTAGAGAACAAATAAATAAAACAGAACAGAATTATAAAAAGCAAACAAACAAGAAATGCATACCTACAACCTGCTGAAATAAGAAATATTTGAAAGCAGAGACCACTCAGTCATTTCATCACTGCTCAGACTCAAGCACTCACATAGAATCTATATTAATTATGATACTTTTTTTGTTCAATAGTTTAGATGTCTTTCTTTCTAAATCTTATATCTTAAGCTAACCCATTTCTAGTATTTTATATTTTACTGTAAGGCTCGTGGCTTTTTACCTCTTTCTTCTTTGAAGCTACATGGCATTTGCCTCTTTTTGGCAACTACATTGTTTCTCCCTGACTTTTCCTACTCTTTCTCTATATCTCTTCCTGCCTGGCTATATGCTGCCTGCCATAGGCTCAATGAGCTTTATTCATTATCCAATAAAAACAGCACATATACATAAAGACATCCCAAATCAAATATTAATAGGTTGTATTTTAAAGAAGAATGCAAATTCTCCCAATGTAGGAGATTTGAAATTTCCAGTCACATCTATCCTCATCAAAACTATAATTCAATTTTATTACAAAGTAGGAAAAATGTCTCATGTTGGGATTCTAACTTTAAATCTAGAGATTGGGCCTTAATGTTGTATCCACAGTGTCTGGAAAGGTACCAGGAAAGAATATTGTCTCAGAAAAATGAGGATTTGGACTTCAGTATCCTGTGGCCTAACCCAGGTTTTCTCCACCTGGACTAGGTTCTTATCTAAGAAAGGTCCTGCCTCATAAATACGAAAAGAATGTAAGTCTATAGTGATAAATACAAACACACACACACAAATATATATAATGGTAAATACATATCTATCTATCTATCTATCTATCTATCTATCTATCTATCTATCTAATTATCTATCTATCTATCTATCTATCTATCTATCTATCTATCTATCTATCTATCTTCAGAGTCACTAAACACACAAGGTCTATATAGAGCCATAAGTGGTTCATTTATAGATACGTTATGGTTCATATGAAGTTACAATAGCTTACAGAATTGGAACAAAGATCTGGAAAATGCTGCATATGCTCCAAACCAGAATATAAAATATGGTAATCTCACTCCAATAGCCAGCATTCCCTGTCTAGAAATTAATGAGCAGAAGCTGAAATACTGCCACTCACAATCACCTGAGGGTCCCGCCAGCCAATGATTTGCTTCTTCTTTCAGTTCTCTGCAGCTCAACAAGTCTTGCTTTCAATAGAATAATCTTTTCCTCAGGAAACATGAAAATAATTCCACCAAAAGTGAGCAAGACTTTCTGTTTGTCGCTGAGTTCTTGATACTATTGGTCAACAACAGACTAAGAAATGTGTTTGTGTGTGTGTGTGTGTGTGTGTGTGTGTGTGTGTGTGTGTGTGAAAAATGACCAATATACAGAGAGAGAGAGAGAGAGAGAGAGAGAGAGAGAGAGAACTTAGGAAGGAGGGAGAGATTCAAAAAGACAGAGACCAGGGGAGGTTTACAGTTTTACTGATGCCAATTTCCAGGAATATAATAAAGGTATTTGGTTAGGTTATAATCTCATATTTATGTAAGAAATATGGTGTCTGGAATACAAAATATCATTAAAAAATGGCCCTTAATTACCATGCACTAATATTAAGCTCAGTGTAAAAGTACAATAAAAACAATCAAGGTAGGTTTGTTGCAAGGAGAGGGCTACATGTTCATCCTGGCCATTCAGAAGCAAAATAATCACACAGAAACTATAGTCATTAAAACACTGCTTGGCCCATTAGTTCTAACTTCTTATTGACTAACTTAAATTTTAGTTTAACCCATTTCTATTAATCTGTGTATTGCCACATGGCAGCGGCTTACCGGCTAAGTTTTGTTTCTGCAGCCTGTCTTTTACATTGGCGGTGGATCGACAGCTACAAAACTACAGAGAAACCATGTCTTGAAAAAGAAAAGGAGGAACTGTATTAAATGCAAGCATCATTAGGAGGGAGAGGAACAATTGAGGTAAAAGAGAAGCTTCTTTAACTGAAAAAGAGATACAAACATAATTGTTCCCAAAGGAATTTGGACACTTGTCATTTAGCAGAATCTAAGTAGTACCTTCTATTATATGACTTAATACCTCTAGCAATAGAATTTGGACTAGATTAATAATGCCAGGCATGGTATGCTAGTGGTTGTTATCAAAAAATTGATAGAAAGTTTCTCACCCCAATGCTGGCTCTCCTGGTGCCGGGATCAGAAGTTTCTATTTTGAAGTTAAATCTTACATACCTAATTGAATATGGAAATATCCAGCTGGTGCCTAATTACAGATCTCAAGCATTGAGACTAGCAGTGATGGCACTGTAAGTTACTCTCTATAATACCAGAAGAGAAAGTCAAACACCAACTCAGTTATAAATACTTTGATCTACAAGAGTGACCTCTCTGCATAATACTGTGCTGCAATACTGACACAAAAGTTCCTTCAGTAGAAAAACCATTATCTAATTTAATGTCTACTCTATGAGATGGAACACACTTGGCACTGCCTGAGTGACCAAGAACCAAAGATATACCATGGACCTAATGGAAAACCAAACCTAAAAAATCCTGGGTACAGAAAGAAAGAAATAAACCTAAAAAATCAAAACAAAAAAAAATGTAATGTATATTTTACCTTCTCAAAAAATCATCTTTGGCTAATTTATGTACAACACACAGTCTATACTTGAATATTATCATTAAAAGTTTATGTACAACACACAGTCTATACTTGAATATTATCATTAAAAGTTTATTTATTTTCAGAACAAATGAACCAGAACCAATTGAAATAGATTGCCCAGGTGATCCAGTATCTCAAAATATCTCCGTTTCAATCTTCTCAAAAGTGTACAACCTAAACTGCTTCAAGGATGTAGACTGAGATGGTCAGTCCTCATAAACTACTCCAGCCAACTTTTAACAATTAACCTTGCTTTTCTCAAGATTCCCCGAAATATTCAACTCAACCCAGACAAGAGGAAGTAATCTAGATTGTGATGCCCACTTTTCCAAAAAAAAAAAAAAAATGTTAAAGGAGCTATTTAAGTGGGGTTTGCAGGAAGTTGTTATTAGTCAGAGTGAAAAAAAGGTAGAGAAAGAAATGAAATTTAAATATATTTTTCTAAAGGAAAAAAGAGGACATAACACATAACTAATGAAGAAGGGTATATTTTTGAATATAATTTAATTCAAAAAACAACTATTAATCTCAAAGTATTTTACATTGGCATGATTTTGTTTATTATACAAATTTAAATTTAAATTGAATTGTTATACTATATACAAGTTTCCACTCTTATTTGAGATATTATGCTTATGCAACTTATTAAAAATATAACAAACAATTAAAATGTAGGTAACCTGAAATATAGAAACTTGTATTTATATTATGTATGTTTTTAATTTTAAATAGATGTATTTAGATAGACAGATAGTTTTTAAATATTTCAAAGACCAATAGAATATGGCATTGAAATGTCTTAATAAATAGCACAAGGGTTTCTATGACAGTGAGACACAACTGCGTCTAGCCTCACCAATTTATTTTCAAGAATATAATAGGCATCAAAGTAACTCCATATGGACTGTGGTTTCTTTATGTCAAAAGCAAACAATTTTGGCATAGAAATGCACTTGCCTCAATTGTTGGCATTATATGACTTAAACTGGATCAACATGATGCTAAAGAAAGTGACAACTAAACTTTACCAAGACAAGGTAGGAGAGTTCTTCAATATTCTCTTCTTTTCAAAAATGTTTGTCAGATGTATTGGCCTGTAGGTCAAATCTGGATGCCTCAAAGTTACAGAAGAATATTGGGTGGCTCTCCAGGCAGCCAGATATCCTTATTTTCTTACACTTCTTTAGAATCTTACATTCTTACTCAGGAGGCAGAGGCATGTAGAACTCTGTGAATTCAAGACCAGCCTGGTCTATAAGAGCTAGTTCCAGGACAGACTCTAAAACCACAGCACAACCAATAAATAAATAAATAAATAAATAAATAGATGAATTACAAATTTATACTCTTACATTCTATCTGTCACTTGTTCTACAGAGTTCCCATTTAGGATTGACTCTTTCATTGTGTCTCACTCTCTGCATATTATCTGGCAATCGGTTTCTGTATTTATAATTATCTTATGAAGGAGACAATATGTCTGATGATGCCTGAGCTAACCACTGATCTATGAATATTGTAGAATGTCATTAGGAGTTAATTTTTTCTATGTTATGTTAGAAAGATACTAGTATTTGACTTTGCCATAGGTCACTGATCTATCTCTTCTCATGGTATTGGACATAAGAGCAGTATCATAGATGTTTTTAATCTCAAAGGGTGATCCTTAAAGGCAATCAGACATTGGTTGATTAATGCCAGAAGTTTTGTGTCAGTATTATTGTAACACATAATACAGGCAGGTATATGATATGGTCATAGTTGGATTGGAATTTATCTTTCTACTCTGGTAGCATGTATAATATCTTCTAGTTCCTGTGACTACTAATCACTAGGTGTGAAGACTCTAGGTAGGTAACGACTCAAGTTATCCATTTTTAATGATTTGTATAAGTATTGTTTTCATTGATATTACCTTACCAAATGTGAACACCAAGTGATATATACTTAGCAGTAGACTGGATTGTTTGGGTACTGCATGAGACTTGCTTGGCCAGTAATTTAATTAGATATAACCTATTCCTAGACTTGGAGGCCTCATTTTATTATGAGAGATGTCCAGCTACATCCTCATCTACCTTGTTTTATGGAATTCTATTTAGATTGCCTTCATATATGTTCTATTTTATGGTTTTCCATATGAACCTCCAATTGGCCCTTAGTTTTACTTTTCCCTCCCCATAAACCCTTGATTCTCCTCTCTTCTAATCCTCTTATCTTTGATCCTATTCCATTGCACAACATCCTAGTCCATAACTCTGCATTCCATTTCAGCTTCCTGGATAGATTTAACTTACTGCCTGTCCCATATTTTAAACCTAACATATGTAGTTATGTGGAGTAAAACATACTTACCTAAACTTCAAGAGCAACCATCCTCATGTAAGTGCATTTATACCATGTTTGTCTTTTGGGGTCTGGGTTACCTCACTCAGTATGATTTTTTTCCTAGATCCAGTCCTCTGTATTCTAATTTCATGACTTTGAAATTTAAACATCTGAATAATAATACTTTGTGTTAATGAACCATATTTTCTTTTTCAATTCATTTACTGATGAACACCTAGGCAGAAATAAATATGTTTTGACAAATGTCTTCACCTTAGGTTGCAAAATATTCTAGATATATGAATAAACTGAAACTTCAGATAACTCTCCTTGTACTCCTGAGGAACCTCTACTATGATTTCTGTGATGGCTGTACAAATTTGTATTCTCACCTATAATAAATAAGTGTTCCTTACTCTGCTTGATGCAATAATGAGCTGTCATTTGTTTTTTTTTTTGTTTTTGTGTATTTTTTTTTGTCCTAGCACATTCTGAATAGTGTATATTTAAATCTCAAAGCATCTTTGACTTGCCTTTCCTTCATAGTGGTGAATTTTGAATATTTCTTTTTCATCCTTATCAAACTTTTTGACACTTCTCTCTTTGAGTCTATGTCATTTTAATTGATTTGTTTGTGTCTTGATACCCTCTTCTTGTGTGTTCTTTAGATATTCTATAAATTATCCCCATAATAGATGAGAAGTTGGTAAAAAATTTTCTTCCATTTTGTAGCCTGATCTTTTTACTAAATGATAGTATCCTTCAACAAACAAAAGATTTTCCCTTTCCTTTATTGCTATTTTTACCATCTGAAATATTGATTTTTTTTTTACAGAAAGTCTTTTCCTTTGTCAATAATTCCAAAATAATTCCTCACTTTCTTTTCTGTCAGATTCAGTTTGCATTATCTTATGTTTAGATGTTTAATCCATTTTCAGTTGAGCTCCGTGCAGTGTCATAATGAATCTGTCTGTGTATTTATCATCTATCTATCTATCTATCTATCTATCTATCTATCTATATGTAATATATATTTTTATATTCTTCTATGTGTATCCTAACAATTTAGCCAGCTTCATTTGTTGAAGATGATGCCCTTTTATTTTAGTTGGACTTTTGACTTCTTTCTAAAAATAATCAAGTGTCCATAGGTGTTTGAACTTATATAAGTACTTCAATTTCTTTCCCATTGATCAATATGCCAGGTTTATGTCAATACCATGAATCCTACTTGCTCATGGTAGATGATATTTTTTATTTATTCTTATATTAAACATACATTTTATACAAGTTTACACACTAAACACCTATTTTGTTATTAGAATCTTAGAGTCTTATTTTTAGGTCTCCTTATAATATCAGACAAACATCCTAGCATATATAGGGGGCAGAGGCAGATTCAGCTAGTGTAGGAGGTCATGGAAATGCCTATTGGAAGGTTCAGGCACAGTGTAGATGATTTCTGCTTTGTTGAAGATTAAGTTCATTCTCGTCCAGGAATATCATATTTCTTTTTCTTTTTCTTTTTTTTTTTTTTTTTTTTTTTTTTTTTTTTTGCTTTTTTCGAGACATATTCCTTGTGAGAATGTAGGGATAAGTCCCGCCCCTTAGGGGGCGTGTTCACCTCAGGCTAATGTTAGCCTATAAATTTGGCCAGCATGCTACCAGATGCTACTTCTGCTTTCCTGGTCTCCGCAAGAACAGTGGTTCTGTAAGTCTATTTCACCATTAAAGCTGTATATATTTTGACAATCTGTCTGCATTTGTTTACGCCGTTACATGAGAAAGAAGATCCAATTTCCTGACATTTACCTACAATTTTCAATATTGTAGACATCAAGAATAACAAACAATACTAGGTTCCAAGTTGAATCACACTTCACAGGTGAGGCACAGAACAATTCAGAGATGAAGATAAATCTAGAAATAGACCCTGGACTAACCTCTACACAAACATTGTCCACATGATCACAAGAGTCACTGAGCTTTCAGAGCTTAAAAATTCATCATGAGTTTGGGCTATTTTACCACATGTGACAGGTATCACTGTTATTGATCTCTGAAAATTCCTACTGATATGGCCTGCTGAGTGTCTGCATTGTTCTTCAGGTTGGTCCAAGAAAGTCACTGTCCAGGAAAAGGATCCTGTCAGAACCTTATGATCTCACTGGGTCTTGTATCCAAGAGTAGGGACCAATCACTTCCTACTATGGTTTGACAGTTGTCATTGAATACAACAAAATCCCATACAAGAGCATCTCTGATCTTTTTTTTTTTTTTAGAATGAACTGAAGAGACATTAGTACAAGTGAAACCTGATTATCAGATACTGATACTCAAAGGGAGGGGTACACTTACATTTTTATTGCTATGGGAAAATATGATGACTAAAACAAACTTGAGAAGAAACATATTCATTTCAAATACTAGCTTTCTCATTCTACTCCATCCCTGAGTCAAATAAAGGCAGAAAATCATGGTGAGAAATAAAGCGGAAGCAATACAGGAGTGCTGCCTACTATCTTGTTTCCCAGGGCTTGATAAGCCTGATTTCTTAGAAACTCCTGAAAAATATATGTTAGGAAGCTCTATGCACAATTGAATGGGTTCTTCCAGCTCACTCATTAAGAAATAATTTGAACTATAATCTTGGCTGTAGACATATCTTATAGAAGTTTCTCAAATTGAAATTCTTTCCTCTCAGATGACTCTAGGTTGTGCTGTCAATTTATGAATACATTAGTAGAAGATGGGGTATTTTTCAGTGTCAGAATCACCTTTCTTCTTTCCTATAGTCTACAGAGAAAGCATGTGGAGCCAATAATATTTGGAAACCATTTTATTTGGTTATTTTCCCAGTTTGGTCCTATTGTTTTAATAACTACTACAATCAAAAGCAACTAGGAGAAGAAAAGGTCATCTTACAGATCATAGTCCAGCACTGAGTAAAAAAAAAAATACAAGAATGAAAGAAGGAAGGAAGAGAGAGAGAAGGGAGAAGGAAGAGAGAAAGAGGAAGAGAGAAGGAAGGACAGTATTCACCCAAAGCTCACAGAACACTGTGGAATGATTACGGAAACAACACGGTCGTGGTAGGACTGTTTTCAGGCCACGGGAGATGCAGGAGGAAAAGTCATTCCCTCTATGCAGAAAGCAGAAGGTGTGGGAGGAAGGAAAAGGCTGACTGAGAGCACCAAAGGCCTGATTTGTTTAGGTTTACAGAGGGGGAAACAGGCCCAAGGGGAAGCAGGACTGAGCTGGGCAAATGCGAAGCTTCAAGAAAGCAGCAGTGCACAGGATAGTGAGCAAGAGGTAAGGAGCAGAGTGGCCAACAGGCTCTTTGCCACAGAGGCCTTTAAAACCACAGTAGAAGGATGTCAGGAGTCATGAAAAAAAATACAAGAATGTAAAGATAAGGACTGAAGCAGAGACCAAAAATGAATACTGCTTATTTTCTTAATCAGATTACTTTAACATAGAGGTCCTAACTAACTACCCAGGGACGGCACTGCTCACAGTGTAGCAGATCCCATTTCATTACCATTTGAGAAAATGCCTAAAGGGCGGCAGACCAGCCAAATAGAAGTGATTCTTCAATGTAAGTTATGTATATCTAGGTCTTTCAAATTGGTGGCTAAGATAAGCCACCATTATTATAAATGTTCATTTAATTAAGTAGTCAATGAAGATCAAGGTTATAAAATTTTCAGTGTGTCTTGGTATCTTAGACATAAGAAGTGATGGGACAGGAATGCATTCTTTACTCACATGGTGATAGAGAACATGCTGAAAGAGACCATGTTCATACATTTGAGATATGCAACACTAAGATGGGAGTGAAACACTGTGATTACAATTCAGAGTTTTGGTGATGTGTACATCTATGGATCAGCACAATAGATAATGATGAGAAATGCTGATGTTTATACTTCTAAGAAGTAAATTTCTGCTTGATGGGTAATGGTAAACAAATGTCAAGAAAACAAATTTTTAGGCAAGTCATGAGAAAACTGTTATTAAAGATAATGTTGATTCCTATTGTTTCTGGGTAGGATACATGAGCATGGGTCACTTACCAGTTTGTGTAGGCTGATGACAAGGGCCCTTCTATTCAATAGGTTGCAATTCACATCCTAAGAATCATATTGGAAAAGTGTGTGAAGAGTAATCAGCTCATATCACAGATGTTCCATTGACTCTGTTAAATAGTAATCTGAGTTCAACCAAAGTCTCCAATGTTCTCTACATGGGCTCAGAGTGGGATCAATGAAATTTCTCAAAACCACAGATGATTTTTACTTCATATAATATCAGGAGAGGTAACTATCTCAAAGAGGGAATGAAACACACTGAATAAGAAAGGTAATTTTGAGTGGCGTTGCGAGTGAGGTCATCCTCCTGGGAGGCCTGTGAAGGCATATGTGTAGGACATGCAGAGTGCAAATCTTGAATTGTACACTGAAGTTTAGCTTATCCATCACTGCCTGTTTCTAGTGAACAGATAGGTAGATATTCCGGAAAAAGAAAGCTAAAATGGAAAATAACACAAGAATTTTATACTTCTTGGTGCATATGAATGTGGACAAAGTCTTTGCAGGTTACATGCTAAGCAATTAAATTTAGTCATGTCACATTATCTAAAAACAAAAATAGAGTTTCCAAACTCCAGAGGCAACTACACTTAGGGTTGTAGCTGACTCAGTTGGTGCTAAATGCATCAGTGTTGAAGTCAACACAGTATAAGGAAAGATTTCCAGAGCATATACGAAAGCAATATCTATTGCCATCTATAATACAGCACATGAATGATTGGGCAGAAATTATTCCAAAAATGCATTATTTGTTTGCGATTATTAAATGAAATAGATGATACATAATGTGTGCCATGAAAAAAATAGTTTAGTGTGATACAAAAATTTCCTAACATTATCATTCCTGCCAGACTTCCCCAGAACATTTACAAACATTTTAGAACACACTATCTCTTAGCTCCAACAATAGAGCTTATATAGGAGGAAGGCATGCAAATAAGGCGCGACTCTGCTCCTGAAAACCAGATAAGCACTGGCGATGGAGCTCAGACAAAGGAATCAGTCCTGGATGTCCAGGTCTTCCCATTCAGTGATCAGCACTGAAAACAAAACACACAATGGATTTGGTGTTGATTTGGGTTTTCCTTGTTGCTTTTTTAAAAGATAATTTATGAAAAATAGATACTGAGTGTGTTAGTGAACATAAACAAGATATGTAAAAAATATAGCTTCTGTTGCAATTTACTAACATTTTCTGTGTTTGCAGGTGTCCAGTCTGAGGTGCACGTTGTGGAGTCTGGAGGAGGCCTGGTGAAGCCTGGGGGATCCCTGAAACTATCCTGTGTAGCCTCTGGATTCACTTTCAGTGATTACTGGATGAACTGGGTTCGCCAAGCTCCAGAGAAGGGGCTGGAGTGGGTTGGATATATTAATAAAGACAGCAGTACTATAAGATATGCACCATCCGTGAAGGATCGATTCACCATCTCCAGAGACAATGCCAAGAACACTCTGTACCTGCAAATGAGCAGTGTGAGATCTGAGGACACAGCCACTTATTACTGTGTTATATGCACAGTGGTGGAACTTCAGTGTTAACTCAGGCAGAAACCTCAATGTTAGGACACTCAGGACCACCAGAGGGTGCAAAATAAACAGAATACATGTTAATCCCAGGAATTTATGCAGACATGATTAGATTAAGCACTTCTCTCAAGTGTTTGACTTGCATTTTTTTTACACATTCTCTCAAATTCTCTCCACATGTATGTTGAGAAGAGATCCGGTGTCCTCAACACATTATATGTACTTTGTGTGTTATTTTATCATGTGAGGCACAGTCTCCCATGAACAAAGTGTAAACTGACAACTATGGGGACACAAATTACCCTACATTAGTCTCTGAAATTTCATGAAAAGAAAGTACATGGGCTTTTCTGAGTATTTTTATATTTTAGGCAAAGGTTAGGTTATGCTTTTTATTATAGCAGCATGAACTTTTAAGGAAAAACCAAGAGAAAGACGGCACCATGATCATTAGATAAAAACATCCTAGCATATTTATAATCTCTCCTCTCCTTGAGGATAGTGCACTTATATTCAAATGAGACCCAAGTGTGCTTTTAGTTCATTTGGAAGGAAAAGGATATAGTTATATTTTAATAAATTATTAATTAAGAACATTTTTCCAATATTTTTTTTATATTCTTCACTTTGCTAATGAATTTTTCTCCTGTGCAGGAACATACTTGCTGAAATTATCTCAGTTATGAATACTTACTTTTATTACTATACCTTTGTCTCTCAATAAAATTATTTCCCAAAACAACATCCATAATTCTGTCATCTCTCCATGTCTACAAATATTACAATCCTCTTTGATATGTCTCAGTCATTCACAAGATTTGAGTTTGTGTTCATTAATGTTAAATTGTTTTTATATGATGTTTTTCATGTGGGTAAACAGATTCATAACTATGTCTACTGATGTAAATAGCTTTTGTTTATTTTAATGATTTCTGTGACTTTGTACAAATCAGTTTTCCATTGCTTTTGTTCAAAACTGAAAGTATTAGATGCTATTGTAACATGACTGAAGTTTTGAGGTTTAACATTCCCAGTTAGTTTGACTTAATTTGAGATCACATGTGTCTCTTACTCAACGGATGTGAGAGTGTTTTCACAGAGTTGTAATAGAGAAGGGAAGATACACATTTAACATTGATGGCAAGTTTTAGTGGACTGGAGGTCAGCAGTCAGGAGAATAATAAAAATGGGAATACTGCCTATCTTCAATTAATTAATCTGTGTATTTCCTGATCTATGCAGAAGAAAGAAAATAACATAAATGATAAGAGAATGCCTTTAAAGTTTGCATGTGACATGATGATCACATAAGGCACATAGATACTGATGGAGAACACATCATTTTTTGTTATAAATTGTGTTGATAATTTTGAAAGGAATGTTGACTCTGTGACAATGTATTAATGAAGACATATCCTTCGTTCCTTCCTTTATTTATTTATTTATTTAAATGGAATTCCAATTTGCTGATTACTCTTAGCTTTTAGTCTTTAGTATTCACAAAAATTATTAATGCAGTTAATATTTGGAGTATTCTAGAGACTGGAGACAGTGCTCAATTATTAGTAAAAGCAGTTTCTTGAAGAGGATCTGATTTGATTCCCAGCACCCAAAATAACAGTTCTTAAGTATATATAACTATTGTTCTATTAGATCTGAAAAGGTCTTCTTTCCTCCACAACCACCTGCACTCATGTAAACATATACAAAGAAATACATATGCACACATATGAAAATATCTGTTAAAATTTTGATGTATCTATGTAATGAACTAAGAGAATTTTGAAATGTAAGATGTAAGATCCTTGAAGAACATGAGTGACATATTTAAAGATGAAACTGAGGAGTTTATTGTCAACTTGAGAAGAAGTAAACAATAAATGACTGAACTTCATGGTAAACTTGGCTGTAATTATCATCAGCCAGGAGAGTTTTTTTTTTATAACTGTGATTATTAATTCTGATAACTATATTTTCTCTTTTGAATGAATTGTTTATTGAGTAATAAGTTTTGAGGGAGAGACAGAAATGACACACAGAGAGAAAGATAATGCCACAGGAATCTAACATGAAAAGTGAACATCCAGAGGCAGATATTGGGGTTCAAGCTGAAGATTATAAAAGCAAAGCTGTCAACCAGTGGAGACAACTTTTATCTCCACCAAATCTTCAGACTGAAAAAGTGAGCTCCTGTTTTCATAAATACTCAGACTCAGCACTCCAATTAGGAGGGCCTTCTGTCTATGTGTTACTTGCATTGGTCAAATAATGAAACTTCCTTGGTCTTTTGATAGGACAGCAGCTTAGATAGGCAGAGTAGACCAAACAGAATGCTGTGAGAAAGAAAGCAGAGTCAGGCAGACACCATGGCTCTCCTCTCCGAGATGGCTATAGGTTAAAGTCATCCCAGTAAGCCACAGTCACGTGGTGATATACAGACTATTAGAAATTGATTAATTAAGATGTGACAGTTAGCCAAGGAGAGGCTATATGTAATGGGCCAGGCAGTGTTTAAAGCTGGGTGGTAGGAAGCAGCGCACAGATCCTCTTACCTCAAGTTCCTGTCTCTTTACTTTTATATTCTTCTCTCTGCTCAGCCATGTCACTCCTGTCTGCACCTTCCTTCTGCTGAGATTAAATGTGTGTGACTTCTAAAGACTGAGATTAAAGGCATGGACCACCGCCACCTGGATCTGTTTTAGGATGGATCTTAGGTAGCCCTGGGTAGCCTTAACCACATAGAGATTTATTTGTCTGCCTGTCTACTGAGTCCTGGGATTAAAGTTGTGATCCCATCCCTGGTCTTTAATGTTTTAGCATTGTAGTCCTATCTTAAGGCAAGCTTTATTTTTTGAAATACAAATAAAATTTCACTACATTTTCTATTTTTGTTTAAAATTGAAAGAAGGCTATACCTAATATAAGAAAACTATATGTAATAATTGCAATAACAATATAAAATATATGCAAGGAGTAAGTACATCTACAATGTATAATCCATTTACATTTGACTAATTCAGAGAAAATACTCCATTATCTATGCTATGTTGGTGCACCCAAAGATGTGTAAATAATTTGTTTTAGATCATAACATGACTTACCATCTAAAACTATCTTTTTTACTTATTTATTTTTTATTGAAAAAAAATCTGCCTCCTCCCCGCCTTCCATTTCCCTCCCCC
>NW_026068409.1:0-9883 GCF_014885135.2 Alexandromys fortis | reverse complement strand
CCCCAAGCTCTCCCCATTCTCCTCTTCTCACTTTTCTCTCCCCATCTCCCCTTTCCCCCATCCTACCCCACCCCCCAGTTCCCAATTTTTCCCAGTAATCTTGTCTACTTCCCACAGCCAGGAGGATAACTATATGTTTTTCTTTGAGTTTACTTTATTTTTTAGCTTCCCTAGGATCACGAATTATAGGCTCAGTGTCCTTTATTTATAGCTAGTAACCAATTATAAGTGAGTACATCCCATGTTCATCTTTTTGGGTCTGGGTTACCTCACTCAGGATAGTGTTTTCTATTTCCATCCATTTGCATGCAAAATTCGAGATGTCATTGTTTTTTATTCCACACTTTCTTCATCCATTCTTCTGTTGAAGGACATCTAGGTTGTTTCCAGGTTCTGGCTATTACAAATAATGCTGCCATGAACATATTTGAACAAATACTTTTGTAGTATATAGTATGGCTGAGCTTGTGAGACTTGCGACGTCAGGAAATTTGTCCGGCAAGACTTCTGGCAATACTTTAGCTATTATATGTACTGTGTGAATCAGTGATGGGGGCAGAGCTTGAAGTAATTTAGAAGAATTGATCTTGGAAATGGCAATATTCTTTATGAACAGAAGTTCCAAGGCAAAGCCACACTTATTGTAGGCAAATACTCCAGGAAAGCATACATGGAGCTCAGCAGCCTGACATCTGTGGAGTCTATCATCTCTTACTGTGCAAGACACAGGGTTGCAACTACACGGGTGAGTCTGTCAAAACACTGGAGGTTCAGAAAGTTCAGATGACATTGAAGATTAGCCTGGATATGATAACAGAAACAATCATTCTGAGTGGCTATTTTCAGCCATTTCTTCACTTTCCTGTATGGTGTTTCTCAACATTTCAAAAAACATCACAGAATGATATGTGCTGATTCTGGATGTCCAGTATAGTCCACCATACCTTGACAAAATCTTTATCAGTTAATAACTTAGACATACTTCTGCTTTAGAGAAACAAACAAACAAACAAACAAACAAAAAAACAGCAAACTCTGGCATAAAAAACTTTGACTTCATATTATATTATCAATATATCCTTTCAAGCTAAGAGTTTAGAACTGTTAGAACTATATTTGGAGTAAATGAGAATATACTATAATATGAATTCCTCTAGTAAAATACAAGTCAAGAATATCAGGGCAAATTAAAACCCCTTTCAAAATTCAGTTTGATGTACCTGTATACCACATACTTTGTTAGAAGTGTTCCCCATAGTTTTATGGGAATTCTTTTACTTTTCCTCATGAATTAATTTTATATATTTATTAATAATTAATCCTAATCCTGAATTGCTTTTGGAGGCATTAATCAAATTTCTTATTGTTTTATGGATAAAGATGTACCTAGATGTCATTCTGTGGAGTGTTCACATGTGGAGTCTCCTTCTTTGACAACATTTTGGACCCTTGCTCAGAAAACATTGGGACAGAGGTGTAGGATTCCAAAGTGGGAATGTAAAAGACTAGTACTATTTGTGGGGAACCTTGCCTGATCATTACCCTGTTTCCTGAAATGGGATTGGCTTTATCTCAAGTACTAGATTAACATTGATAGAAATTGAATGGACATCATTGTATAGTGAACTAGTCCCACAAACACACATAAATATACATACACATACAAATGTTTTGTTATTAGAAGCAACAAGGTTAACATGGGACTTCTATTGATTTTTGGCTCTGTCATAATTTTGACAAGTCTGAAATAAAATATTTCTTACAATGTATGTTTCTTAAATTTTGTTTTTTTTTAATGTAGGAGAATTCACATATACATTGGCTATAAATTTGCTGTATTTCCAGAGCAGAAATAATACTTCCATTGTTAACATGCCTACAATCTGGCTATTTTGATTAAGACAATAAAATGAAAAAAAATGTAAGCAACACAGTGGACACTGGGATTCTCTGGTATAAACAGTTTTATTTTATGTATTTACATGTTTATGCAATTATTATCTATTTATTGTCACAAATAAAAGCCAGTTTACACAACAGTTTACATTTTTGTGTAAACAAGAACGTGCAACTAGAATACCCAATTTCTTTCCCTCCTCAGATGGTTCCTCTCATATATATGATCATCCCCAGGTTGAATGTAGATCAGAGTGTCTGTTTTCCTGCCACTGCATTTATTTTCCACCTGAAATTTATTCTCACAGTACATCATTATCCTTCCAGCCATTTTCCAGTAGATCACATGATATTGAGGAAATTTCTCCTGCACCAAGAAAAACTGAACAAAAATTTCTTATCTTTTATAGCCTAATGTTTTTCTGTGCAACATAACATGTCAATAACATCAAGAACTCTCTTGTTCAAATATAAAATACAAAGTCGAGACAGCAGGAAGACTAAGAGTGGAATGAATGGAGGGTTACTGTTAGGTTTGAATTGAGTAGAACCATGTAGGATTAATAGTCCTGTCGTTTGCAGGAATAAGCTAGCATATTCAAGAAGAGCCAAAGCTTCCATCCTTTATAGAATTGTGCCTTGTGCATACTATGATACATCACAGTACACAAGTTCCCTATTACAGCCTAACTCACCTACACAGGATCACTGACCGAACATAAAAGTGGCTACAAACATTTTAAAACAATCATTACATGGGAGTGAGATTAATCAATTGAAGATCCTGTTTGGTCAAACTCAAAAAAGGAGAAACACATTCAGATATTGTATATTGTGAATTTCAAATGACATAAAGTCCATATGAACAATAGCATTGCTAAATATTTTTGACATGAGGCACCAAAAAGTAAAACCAAAATAAACTAAGTATGCACATTCTAAGGTGCAGGGGCAGAAAGGCCAGCAGTGGTGTTTCCTGACACTAGTCAGAGTTTACTCCTCTCATTTAATTACATACAGGTCCCAGGAGACGATCTCTTATGGCAGTTAGTACCCTCTCCTATAATTACACAAGATATGACATGGAGAAGTAAAGGTAGTTCCTAGAATCTGTGACACTCTCCTGGGAATGTTATAATGACAGAAATGATCCAGTTAAAGTCTTTCTCAGTCACCATGAAGAAAGTTTATCTCAATGTAGAATTGTTTTATTGTAAAAGTAAGTCCTGACACTCTTGTCTCTTGTAGAGTTAATTTTAAAAATCTTCATGCTGAGTCTCAATCCTAATCGGTATAGAGTGTCATGTCCTGGGGAGGTGTTAGTACTGGTTAGATGAAAGTTAATCAGATTGGGACACTATGGTGGAGAGTCTAGAATACTCTTAACCTTTTGGAACTCACAGTTACGTTTCCTTTATTACTATTAAATAGTTTAATAACACTGATCTGTTATACAGGAGTGTTACATTTTACACAGCCAATACCCAGACTAGCAATAAATATTAATAGATGAGTTCAAATTTTAGATATTACTTACAGAAAAATCATAGCATATGGAACATACATATCACTGTTTTTCAATACTAGATATCAAATTCCAGGCATTTTTTAAAAATCAGCACTAAGCTGCTCCATTAAAAACCATTTCTTCAATATCATATCTGGATTCAACATTCATAAAAATTTGCTAATTCTTCTAAACAAATTCCCACATCCATCTCTCATTCCATATTAAATTAATGATTTTTTTTAAATTTTAGTAACATTTACAAGTCTCTTCTACTTCTATCTCTGTCTTAATTTTGTGTTTGTGTGTGTGTTTGCCTATGTCTATCATATTGCCCTCAGTTATAGCCACTTATTTGTACATATGTGTAAAGCAGTCTAATTGAGCAGTAAAGGGTATTGCCTGCTCTTCCAAATTTCCAGAGTTCAGTTTCTGCCAACCATATGGTGGCTCACCAGCATCTGTGATGAGATCTGTTTTTATCTTGAGGAAGAGTCAGCTCAACTTATCAACTTAGTCAAGGAAACCCAATATGGACAAATTCAACAGAACTGCCATATATGAGCTACCTGTTAATGCTTCAGCATTGCCAGTGCATACCATCATTTTCCATCAGAGAGCTTGTCCCTGAAGAAACCTGATTCTTTCTCTCTCAAAAGCTATTGGTTACCTGTAGCTCTTCATTTAGAGGTGAGGAACCAGAGGTTTCCTCTTATGGATTGGTATCTAGTTTTGGATTCAATATTGTCAAGATTTCATGGGTGCAGCATTCCTGCTCCATCTATACTTTTTCATAATTACATCCTGGTTCTCTAAATTTTACAATAGTTCTGTATCTTTTTCAGGACTTTCCCTGAAATTTTAGTATATGATTTGTATTGAAGATATACCAACTCTAAATGGTAATCACAGCATCATCTTTTCTCTGCATGTTACCTTTATGAATCTCTGCAATAGTCTTCATGTATGAATAAAAACAATAACTTTATTAATGTGAATGTTAGAACTTTTATCTGACAGTATAAGTTCTCAGAACACAGTTAAAATATATTAGTGACTTTCAGGCAGAAATTATTAGAGGTCAAAATAGTTTGTGGCTGGTTTGCTGTTTATCATTTTACTTTGGTACCATGTAAGCAGAATAACTTTTGTTAGTATAACCAATCAATCTCTGATTGCATTTCAGGACTTCTCTCTGAGATTATACATATTACTGACACTTTTCAGCTGGCAAAGAACAAGATAATAGATAGCTGTGGGATCTAGGAGAAAACGAAGTAATACTATCCTGCTAAAGAAGGCAAGGGGAGGAACAATTCTCAAAAAAAAAAAAAAAAAAAAAAAAAAAAAAAAAAAACTAGCCAGTCTGACCACACTTGGAAGAATGAACTTTGAGGAAAAAACCTATTTGCTAAGCAAGAACAATATCTAATATAGTCGAATTTCTATTGTATTTCAATAAATAAAGCCTGGCTGAAGATCTGAAAGTAAAAGAGCCCCACTGGTAAGCCTTACAGACAAGGTAATCATAATACATACTATAAATCCCAGTAACCACAATGACATGTACCTTTAATCCCAGTAGCCACACTAGGTGTCATAGAAACCAGTCAGTGCATGCTTTAATCATGATTGTGAATGCTTTTAATCCCTTCTTTAGAGAGGCTTATAGAATGCGAAAAAACAACTTTTGATAACATATTCTCAGTCTGAGTGTCCTGAAGGCAGGATCACCATCTTGGACTAAGGTCTTACAGAGTGAGTGGCTTGTTGTTTTGCTTTTCCTACCTTCAGGTTGATCTCCAATTTATCTTTATGAAATTTTATTTACCATGCTTTATTTATTATTTTATTTTATTTTATTAATTGTGCTTCATTCTACCAAGCAGTTCAGAGAAGCAAGACCATGGTGATGACTGCTTGATCTGTTGGAAGAACGAAAGAACATGGTGGTGTGGAGAGGAAGATAACAGGAAGAGAGTGTATTTTGGCATAAGAAGTATCTAAACTCCTTGGTGCTGCAGTTCAGGAAAGTCTCTTAAAGGTCTAGGTGAATATTTACTGTGACAGAGAGCATAACATGCTATTGGGGAGAAAAATTGCAAGTCATTGAAGAACCCAAGAGCAGAAGGATATGGCATAAAGGCATAGGCCCAGTTGGATTTTTGGGAATGTCACAAAAGAGCTGGGAGAACCTTTGTAATGAGGAGCAGCAGAAATATACAGTAGGTGGAAAAGGTCAGTCCAGGAAAACATCAACGATTAACATGGGTATATACAATGTGTTTTTATCACTGATTAAATAATAATCTGTAATACTTTTTATTTTTATATAGGAGCACTTCTATTTTTGACAATCAATCTTAGGCCTTTATGGCAGAAATATTATATCAGTGATCTACGGCCCTAGCCTCAGTTTGTTACTTCAATTCAATACAAACATTTATTATTCACTAAACATTATACAACCTGTGTCAAATCATATAGCTTTTCTGATCCTACAAGAAATTATTTAATAATTTATGAAAAGACAAGAAATGGGTTTACAATTTTAAACTTTAATAGTGTAAGACCAAAAACTTATATTTCTACATAAAACCATAAATTCGTGTTAAGTAAATTTTCTTTTTTTTTTGAAAAAAATTCTTCCTTATTCTCTATTGTTTTATACACAGTTTCATTCAGACAAATCACTACTCAAACCTGTGCTTCTCTTGTTGCAATATCTCACCTGTCATGCCATCATGGGAAAGAACACAGGTCTTCATGCATTCAAAGCAATACTCTACCGACTGAGCTATGTTCCCTGTACAATAAGTGATATTTTATGATATCCAAAAGGTGCAGACTGGAAGGACTAAGTCTTGCCATATTTTTTTCAACATTCATGTTTGATACAGACTCTTGGTAGCTCAGGACACAATTTTCTTTCATGAGGACATACATAAATTGTTGGTTTCAGATAATGAATATCCACAGTTTCTTTGAATGTTTAAACTTAATAAAAATGATTTAATGCTCAAATATTCATTGCTTGAAAATATCACTGTCACCATAGATAATATGGATCTGAACAGTTACTAGAAATTTCAGGTAAATTTATAGAAGTGTGTCAACACCAATAATAAAAATGCCATTTTTTTTTTGCTGCCAAAATTAGGGAAATCTTTATACACAAAGAAGTTCCTTCAAACATAGATAAATTCGGGTTCTTAGAGAAGCTAAATAAGAAGGAGAACCCAAAGAAAACATATAGGCATCCTCCTGAATATTAACCTTCATCAGGCGATGAAAGGAGACAGAGACAGAGACCCACATTGGAGCACCGGACTGAAATCTCAAGGTCCAAATCAGGAGCAGAAGGAGAGAGAGCACGAGCAAGGAACTCAGGACCACGAGGGGTGCACCCACACACTGAGACAATGGGGATGTTCTATCGGGAACTCACCAAGGCCAGCTGGCCTGGATCTGAAAAAGCCTGGGTTAAAACCGGTCTCGCTGAACATAGCAGACAATGAGGACTACTGAGACCTCAAGAACAATGGCAATGGGTTTTTGATCCTACTGTACCTATTGGTTTTGGGGGAGCCTAGGCAGTTTGGATGCTCACCTTACTAGACCTGGATGGAGGTGGGTGGTCCTTGGACTTCCCACAGGGCAGGGAACCCTGATTGCTCTTTGGGCTGACGAGGGAGGGGGACTTGATTGGGGGAGGGGGAGGGAAAGGGGAGGCGGCTGGGGGGAAGAGACAGAAATCTTTAATAAATAAATAAATAAATAAATAAATAAATAAATAAATAAATAAATATAAAAATAAAAAAAAAAAGAAATGTCCTCGGGCCAGGGCTTAAAAAAAAACTGTTAGTATTTTAGAAGATTTGTTAGTGCCTTTGGTTATCTACATTTTCTCAACATGGAACCTGTAAAAGTTCCATGCAGAAGTTCCTTTGATAATACTGATCATGGAACTTTAATGACACATCAGTAAAGAAACTCTTATTTCCATTACTATACATAGCTCTATATGGACAAGAATAGCAATTTTCATGCTTTGGGAGCTAGAGCAGTGTGAAGATAGGAAATTTTCTGTGAGTGTTGCTTTTTACCTCCTGCAGAGAACCCCCATTTTTTTTGCCTATTTTACCATACTGTCATTTGTCTTGTTGGAAGGACTAACTCATAAACATCATGGTATGTGATGGAAGTGCAGTCAGTAGAGTTAAAAAAATTAACATAGCAGACTTTTTATATTACCCAGAGCTTATCCATGGCAGAGGCATCCCATTGACAGAAATCAGAGGAGCTGACCCAAATCTAATGCTGTTCTAAGTTCCACAGCCTGTCAGAATTTTACTGATCTTTCATATTAAAGGAGAAAACTTTTATCAGGCAGGTTCTAACCCTAACCTCAGTCACTATAATCTTCCTTACTCTTCTTCCTTGTTGTTATGACCCTCATAGGGATCACACAGCAGTGCACAATGTTCCAACAGATAATCCTGAGCAGTTTTGTTAATTGATCATGTACTCTAAATATAGACAGAGAATCCCAAGCATGGTATATGTTGAAACTCAATATAAAAATGGAAAGGTGGTTCTTCCCTGATTTATTAGAACAGCTAACAGAGTTCTTCTTAAGTCTTTTACAGACCAAGAATCAGTTCATTCTATAGACAGACAGCAGTGGAGCTGGGAGAAATCTCATAGGTTTATCATCTGATGGAAACACATAAAATGTGTTTAAATATTTGGGTAATAAATATTTTAAACAAATGGCTAATAAATTTTTTAAAGCTTTCAGGATATTGTTCTATTAAAGAATTACAAATTGCTGTGAGATTTTATTTTATTCTAGTAAGAATGATATTTAAAAGGGAAACAAATGACACCAAATTTTGATTATCAATTGTAGAAATATATATATTGGGAGACAGTGTTAATTGTTGCAGTTTCTATAAAATTTCATCTGGAGTTTCCCCCAAAGGTTGAAAATACATTTGTCATGTGAACTAACTATATCACTGCTGGACAGACACCTATGGATTCTTTACTGGCAAGATACCAGATCATTTCTGTGAAATGTCACCCTCTTCATAGCAGCTAAGAGCTGAAACCTAGAGGCCCAACAATGGATGAATGGACAATAAAGATGTGTTTGAAACCCATTTCTTGTTCTATCTGTACAGGGACTCAGGTTCATGTTCCTTTTTCATTAAACTTGTTAGATCTGTAATGGAAGATTCAACAAGCATATAGGATAGTCAATTATATTTCATACAAACAGTTGTTTTACTGTTTCAAATTGCAGATGTGCTTGACAACCCCTTTTTATTGACTGTTAGTTTGAGATGTTTTACATTCATTTATGCTTTGGATTATTTGTTCAATTTTGCATTTGTTTAACTTTATAAAGCTGTGTTTCTTTCCCTGACTAAATCACCCGATTCATCTGTTGAAATAAGAATGGCGGCGGGGCTGTGTCCCCAACACCCTGGCCGCTTGGCTAGCTCATGCCCGAAATAACAACACACAAACTGTATTCATTCAAACACTGCCTGGCCCGGCTAGTTCCAGCTTCTTATTGGCTAGCTCTTACATATTGTTCTAACCCATTTCTAATATTCTGTGTATTAAAGATCTAAACGATCAATTTCTAGTTAGGAAACAGAAGTGAATATCACTGTTAAAGAAGAGAATAATTAGATGAGAAAGTTGGGAAAGAGAGTGAAGAGTGAGAAAAGGAAGAGAGGAGGATACAAATTGGCTGACCACACATCTACACAGTCATCCTTGGAGTAGGAAGAAAAGAAAAAAGTACAGAATAAAGAAAGGTAAAAAGCCTAGAGGCAAAATGTAAATTTATGTTAGAAAATATGGAGAGAAAGAAGCAAAAATAAGGCCAACATTCACAAATAAGAATAAGTCTCTCTATTTATTTGGGATCTGGGTGGCAGAACTCCAAATAGTTCCAAAATCAACTACAATATTTAATATTTAAAAAGAAATGTTATGTCTATTTATGTGATACAAACTCCATCCACTTCCTGGTCTCATTCTTAAGCCTCCAGTGAAGAACGAATTATCCAGGGCCCACACTAAAAGCCTAATTCACAGAAAAAAAAAAATTAAGCCTTAAGAGTTTGGAGTCGAGAGGATATATCTCCTTTAGGAAATATAAATAGTATAGATGGTAGTGGATGCGTTAGGGGATGGTTGGAATAGAGGATCAAAGGGGGACAAAAAAAGAAAGACAACAGAGCTATAGTAATGAAAACTGCTTGGTACAGGCACAAAAACAGAGATGTTGACCAATGGAATTGAATCGAAGACACAGATATTAGTCCACAAACCTATGAACACCTGATTTTCAACAAAGGAGCTAAAATTATACAATGGAAGAAAGAAAGCATCTTTAAAAAATGGTGCTGGCATAACTGGATATCAGCCTGTAGAAGAATGAAAATAGATCCATATCTATCA
>NW_026068408.1:125112-175727 GCF_014885135.2 Alexandromys fortis | reverse complement strand
GCACATTTTGGATATATCTTGTTTGTTAAGTAATATTTATTCCCTTCTCAGATCTTTGATGGAGTTGAAGATTATATAATTGTAGTTACTCTCTACATTATTTAGACTCCTTGAGATAGAATGTTTAGCAAAACTTTTGATTCTCAATATTGTTTGTTATATTTATTATTTGTTATTATTGTACATAGTTGTATTTGGTTTAGTTCTGTCTTATTTAGACTAAAAGGGGAGATGTAGGGATAAGTCCCGCCCTTTAGGTGGCGTGTTCGCCTTGGGCTAATGCTAGATTATAAATTTGGCAAGTGTGCTCCCAGACACTGCTTCTGGTTTCCTGGTCTCCATGGGAATGGCGGTTCTGTAAGTCTATTTCTCCATTAAAGCTGTATATATTTTGACAATCTGTCTGCATTTGTTTACGCCATTACATCAAGTGGTTAGCCCTCAGCCCTGTACATATAAACAAGCTGAATAGTCACACTATTAAATAAATTTAGTAGGTTGTACACCACACTCACACACACACACACACACACACACAATAATATTTATGCAAGAATTTGACCAGAACTTGAGAAATAAAAAGTCATGAGAGGAGTGGGAAGAGTGGAATAGGTAGAAGAAAAGTTGAAAATTATATAAATACAAAAGACATGTTAAATTCTCAACAAAATTTTAAAAAAGCATGTATAAATATATTTTCCAGACAATTTTGACTGATGGAAAATTGCAAAAAGAAAAACTTATATAGTAGAAAGTTTTATTTTATCTCATAGTTCCAGAAACTTGATTCCATTATCATCTTATTTCATGCTATAGGCCTGTGGTAAGGCAGAATATTGCTGTTGGATCATGTGGCAGAAGATTCTCACCTTTTTAGAAATAGGAAGAATTATCAAAATGGCCAAGGACGTGGATATTTTCCTAGTGAACCTTAATGTTGGCCACACTACCCAATACTGCCATGCTTTTCATTAGGACAGAGTCTTAATAATTCAGTCTCCTTTTAATAATGCAAACAATTTGAACACGATTAAACATATATGCTATCAAATAGTGAATTCCTATTCTAATGTAAAAGTATATTATCGAAAAGTGAATTGAGTATTCATCCTAAGGAGGAATGCTAATTAAATACCTACAATTAACTTAAGGGAAATATAATACTTTCTGATTTTTATTGAGCTTTACATTTTCTCTGATCCCCTCCCTGCCTCTCCCTTCCCCCCTTCAACCCTCCCCCAAGGTCCCCATGCCCCCAATTTACTCAGGAGATCTTATCTTTTTCTAATTACCATGTAGATTAGATCTATGTAACATATTCTTAGTGTATTCATTTGTTGTCTAAGTTCTCTGGGATTGTGGTTTGTAGGCTGGTTTTCTTTGCTTTATGTTTAAAAACCACCTATGAGGTGAGTACATGTGATAATTGTCCTTCTGTGTCTGGGTTACCTCACTCAAATAGTTTTTTAGCTCCATTCATTTTCCTGTAACATTCAAGATGTCGTTATTTTTTTCTGCTGTGCGGTACTCTATTGTGTAAATGTACCACATTTTCCTTATCTATTTTTTGGTCACAGAGCATTTAGGTTGTTTCCAGGTCCTGGCTATGACAAACAATGCTGCTATGAACATAGTTGAGCACATGTCCTTGTGGCACCATTGAGCATCCTTTGAATATATACCCAAAGTGGTATCACTGTGTCTTGTGGAAGGTTGTTTCCTAATTTTCTGAGAAATCGCCACACTGACATCCAAAGGGGCTATACCAGCTTGCATTCCTATTAGCAATGCAGGAGTGTTCCTTTTTTCCAACAACCTCTCTTGCATAAGTTAAAAGCTTCTGTAAAGCAAAGGACATGATCAACAAGACAAAATGACAGCCTACAGAATGGGAAAAGATCATCACTAACCCCACGTTAGACAGAGGCCTGATCTCTAAAATATACAAAGAACTCAAGAAATTGATCATCAAAAGAACACATAATGCAATAAAAATGGAGTACAGACATAAACAGAGAACTCTTAGCAGAGAAATCTAAAATGGCTGAAAGACACTTAAGAAAATGTTCAACATCCTTAGTCATCAGAGAAATGCAAATCAAAACAAGTCTGAGATTCTATATTTAACCTGTAAGAATGGCCAAGCTCAAAAATACTGATACTTTCTGATTTTTACTAAATTCTGTATAACTACTTTGGGAAACACTTACTTCAGATATTTCACACACTAATTATGATTGCTTAATCACTAGATTATTTTACATAATTTTTGTTAAACATGATCAGCAATGTTTTAGAGAAACAATGCCTAATTATAATGGAAAACAGTAGGTTATCTCATGAAATTCTTTCCCAACTTTATGCTGTATCATTAAGATATATCTGTGCATTAGAAATAAAAACTGCAAATAAAGTAAGCACATGAACCAGTAACTTACATGTGACCTTATATTGAGTGCATAGTGTAAGTATCCTATAAAATATTCAGTAATGTCTTCTTTAATATGATCAAAAATTAATGTAAGTTTCTTGGTTTTCACTTTTTTTTCAGGAATAATAATGTAGTTTTTATAGCCTAAGTTTATTGATTTTTTAAAATTTTAACCTTCATTTTAGTCAACTGACTAGGAGTAGCAAATTATACTAAAAGTAGATTATTGAAATGAGAAGCTTATTTGAATTTTCACATTTGATAGTCATATATAAATATTTCTTTGGTTGAAATTTATTATATACTATGTAGATTTTGCAAATATTTAGAATTATCTATTTAAAAAGAGCTACAAAGTATTTAAAGACATTTTAACAAGATGCTCTTTTACATTATTTAATTAATTTATACAGATATTTAAAAGCATTTATTGTTATTATTTTATTGTTTATGAGTATTTTGCAAATGTATATCTGTGCCATTATTTGTGTCTGGGGTGTGCAGAGGTCAGAAATGACATCAAATCTCCTTAAAGTAGAGTTGTGATCTTCCATGTGGGTGGTGCAAATTTAATTGAAGCTATCTGGAAGTGCAACCACTGCTCTTAATCACTGAGTCATCTCTTCAGACTCCTTTTGCGAACAGTTTTGTTTGGTACAATGATGTAAACACACATTTTACTGATAAAAATAAGAACATGCCATATGTATTTTTGTAGCTTGACATGTTAATAAAATGCTAGCTGTATCCTAATGGAAGTAGTTTCCTTTAGTTTCAAATGTGCTGGGCATAAACTGGAAGGAGCTTTTTGCTTTTGCTCTCGGTGTAATAAACAATTTCAATTTGAATTCTAGATGTTTTTTTTCTAACTTGATGTGATGATTTGAACAAAAAATGACCCCCCATAGGCTCATGGGGATTGGCACTATTAGGTGTGAAATTGTTGGAGTAGGTCTGGTGTTATTGGAAGAAATGTGTCACAGGCTTTGAGGTTTCAGATGCTCAAGCTAGGCCCAGTTTGTCTTGGTCTCTTCCTGCTGCTTGTAAACCCAAATATAGAATTCTCAGCAACCTATCCAGCACAATGTCTGCATGCATGCTTCCATGCTGCCTACCATTTGATGATAATAGAATATTATTCCTCTTGTTGCTGTGGTCATGGTATATCTTTGCAGCAATAAAAATTTAAATTTTTTAACTAAAGTCCAAAAATTAAATAAATACAGTTAACAAAAATGATATATGTATACTGTAAGGAAAGAGATTAATTGCAAAAAAGGAGTTTAGCAGAAGTGGAACGGTATGAGAGAAGATAATGAAATGTAAAAATTACCAGAATATATTACATAAATGCATAAAATTTTCAAAAAAATTAAAGCCTATAAAAGCATGAAAAATACTGTAGGAAGTGATACTGAATGGATAACAATGCCAATGAATTTTGAACATTTGTTATTTTGTAAAATTTGAACCAGTTTTGGATATATAGATGGGGTTACCTGGTTTCTCCTTTGACTCCACCTCCTTTCTCCCAACCTTCAGCTTAGCTTTCTCTACTTAACCTAAGTTCTGTCCTGCTATTGGTCCAAAGCAATTCTTTATTCAGTAATGGTAATCACAGCATACAGAGGAAAATTCCATACCACCTCCCTTTTTCTATTTAAATATAGAGGAAGGTTTTAACTTTAACATAGTAAAATTACATATTACAAAACAGTTAGCAATCAAGAATAATAGCTACAATATTTATATCTATTTTATCTTTTATAATATATAAGGAAAACTATAACTATAGCCATGTATTCTTCAACTCCATCAAAGACTCCAAAAGAATATAATATTACCTAAGTAAATAGGAAGTACATTGTAAGCAATTTTCTGAACTATAGAATTTGTAGGAGGAGGACTGATGTGGGAGGTCCTTCTGTCTATGTGTTGATTTCATGGGTTAATAAAGGAACTGCTTTGGGCCTATAGCAAAGCTGTAAGGGAATAGAGCTAGGCAAGGAAAACTAAAACAAATTCTGGGAGAAGGAAGGTGGAAAAAGAAGCCATGGAGCCACCAGAGTCAGACATGCTGAATCTTTGCCAGTAAGCCACTGCCACATGGTTATATACAGATTAACAGAAACGGGTTAAATTAATAAAAGAAGTAGCCAGTAAGAAGCTAGAGATAATGGGCCAAGCAATGTTTTAATTAATACAGTTTCTGTGTGATTATTTTGGGCTAAGGTAACTAAGCATCCAGAAATCAACATGCTCTCCCCCAACACATTGGCACTCAATGTGGGGCACTAAACCACCACCCTGAGATTAAGAGTCTCATGCTCTATTGACTGAGCTAGCCAGGCAGTGGTGGTGCATGCCTTTAATCCTACAGCACCAGGTATTCCCAGGTGGTCTCCCATGACAGTACTAACTAGGCCTGACCTTACTTATTCCAAAATCAGACATTCAGAGTGGTATAATGGTATGAGAGGTCCTTCTGTCTATGTGTTGCTTCTATTGGTTAATGAATAAAGGACTGCTTTGAGCCTGTGGCAGGGAAGAACAGAACTAGGCCGGGAAAGCTAGGCTGTATGCTGGAAGGAAGAAAGTTGGAGTCAGAAACACCATGGATCCGCAGCTGAAGACATGATGAAAAAATGCTGGTAGACCACGACATAGTGGTGCTGGCACATTCGTTGCAAGAACTGGTGCCCACAAGGCCAGATAAATCCACTTAAAACCTAAGAGAGTTTGCAAAGAAAATTTAGACCCCAAAATACAGAGTTTAATATAGCTTCTTATTGTTTGTAGGCAGTGTTCCAACAGCTCCTTTGAATGAGAATTTCCTGATTCAGCTGTAGCAGAAAAAGAGCTGCACAGTTTTAAAAAAATGGCTTCCTGTGCTATGTTGCCACCTATGAAGCATTTCCATGGCATTTGTGGGCTCGGGTGTTTGTGTGCCCAATCAGGGTCAGGAAGAAAATAGCTGAGACCAAGCCTCTGGCTCAGTGCTCCCTGTCTGGAAAGTCTGTGAGATTAGGTCTACGAGGTTTGCACAGGTAGGAGAGCATGGCAGATTCCCGTCACCATACACAGAGATGTTTCCAGGCTGTGCAGTGCTCTGTGTGACAGATTTGGCTGTCACTCATATAAAAAGGGTTTATGTGCTACACACTCATTCTCAGAATTGGAGTGCTGAGCACTGCTCCTGCCTTGTAGCCCCAGAGGTGGCACAGGTGGTGCTTCTACCATTTTAAAAGTTGAGAGAGAGGCAGAGCCAGCATCCAAAGCAGCTGCAAAGAAGCTGCCTATCCTTTTAAAAGCTCTTCAAGATAGTAGAGAATTACAGATTATGCAATAAGGACAGATTCAGAATAAAAGAAGTCTAAATTAATCATAGTTTTGGATATGTACATAGGCTTGGGAGAGTGAAGAAAAAGAGTATAGAAAGTCATAAAATAAAATTAATGATTTATAAAAAATTATAAAGTCTTTAAAGAGACAGAATACAGATAGTCATAGATTAAAAGGAGTAAAGAAAAACAAGCCACGTAAAGATGGAATATACACAGAGAGTCTGGATTATGTATATTATTGTTTTTTTTTTTTTGAAATTTTTGACTGTGAAGGAGCTAAGAACAGAGAGACATTTCATTGTATGGGTGGCTAAGCTAAACAAACATATATATTTCAAAGGTATCTGGAATTCAAATTTTGAGTCTAAGGATATGTTGTTTTAGAAAAGAGTTTCTTCTTTTCTTTTCACAGAAGATGAGAACCTATGGATTGCTTTTAGACAAATATAGTTTGGTATATCATGCCCCCTGAAAGGTTGCTATGAAGACCCTCAAAAAATTACTTTGCCCTACTGTTGACTGAGATGAACCTAGCATACAGGATACACCATAAAAACCTGATGAACAAAACCCCCAATCAGCAGGAAGAAGGAAAAAAAAAAACTATTCCAATATTCCAAAATACTGTCTTTAAATGTTGGTATACATTTAAAGAGGGATATGCTATAGAGATTTGCATTGGTATGGATCTTGCTTTTGAAAAAAAATTAATGCCAATTTTGTTATATGTATCTGTATTTCTGAACTTGATTAAGTTATTGTGTTTGTGTAGCTGATTTAAAAATGTAATGTATAATTAAGAAACAAGTTAATAGATAATCTATAATACTCAAGTTTGTAGTCATGTTAGATTTTCTAGATGTACAGAAATGTAGTACAGATAGATAGGTATTTTTCAAATCTTTCAGAGACCTTCAGAATATGGCATTTAAAATGTTTTAATAACTTATGACTTTTCATAAAAATGAGACATCTCTGCTACTGGCATCACTAATTACTTCAAGGAGAAGATAGGCATCAAAGAAGCTTCTTAGCCATTTGGGCAAGAAACTGCTCTTGTCTGGACTGCTTAACTAGACATACAGGACCCACAGAAAAATGACTGCTGGTCTTGCCTAAAAGTGAGATTATCCTTTGTGGTTCCTGCTACATAAAATAGTCTGACAGATATCCTACAGGTCATAGAAGGTGATTGACATGTACTGCTAATATAAGTGGAACTGCCTTTGAAATTTTCTGCTTCATGGAAAAGTCTTCTGTACACTATGGTCCTGTAGGCTGAAAATGGATACTCAGTGGTGCAAAAGAATTTTAAGGTGACTGTCCAGGCAGTAAGATGTCTCTGTCAATTCTAGACTTTTGAAAGTTGTTTACAATGCACTTCCTGTTTACTTAGATGATGTGATAGTGTACATAAGTGACACCAAAAGCTCTACCAAAGAACTCCTACAACTGATAAATACCTTCAGTGATGTGGCAGGATAGAAGATCAACTGAAAAAAAAAAAATATCAGTAGCCCTCCTATACACAATGGAAAAAGAAGAATTGTAGAGGGGAAATAATAGAAACATCACCTTTCATGATAGCCACAAAGAACATACAATATCTTGGGGTAACACTAACCAAGAAACTGAAAGGACTATTTGACAAGAACTTTAAGGCTTTGAAGAAAGAAATTGAAAAGGATACCAGAAAATGGAAGAATCTCCCATGATCTTAGATTGGTAGGATCAACATAGTAAAAATGGCAATTCTACCCAAGGCAATCTATAGATTCAATGCAATCTCCATCAAAATCCCAACACAATTATTCACAGACTTTGAGAGAACAATAATCAACTTTAAATGGAAAAACAAAAACAGGACAGCAAAACAATTGTATACAATAAAGGAACTTCCAGAGGCATTACCATCCCTGACTTCAAACTCTATTCCAGAGCTACAGGAATGAATACAGTTTGGTATTGGCACAAAAACAGAGACATGGACAAATGGAATCAAATCAAAGACCCAAATTTTAATCCACAAACCTATGAAACACCTGATTTTTTACAAAGAAGCTAAAATTATACAATGGAAGAAAGAAAGCATCATTAACAAATGGTGCTGGCATAACTGGATGTCAACCTGTAAAAGAATGAAAATAGATCCAAGTGTATCACCATGAAGAAAACTCAATTCCAAATGGATTAAAGACCTCAATATAAATCTGAACACAACGAACCTGATAGAAGAGAAAGTGGGAAGTAGCCTGCGAAACTTGGGCAAAAGAGACCACTTCCAATGTATAACCCCAGTAGCACAGACAATAAAAGCAACAATGAATACATGGGTCCTACTGAAACTGAGAAACTTCTCTAAGTAAAAGACACAGTCCTTAAGACAAAAAGGCAACCTACTGAATGGGAGAAGATCTTCACCAATCCAAAATCAGACAAAGGTCTGATCTTCAAAATATATAATGCACTCAAGAAACTAGACATTAAAATTCTAAATAACCGAGTTAAAAATAGGGTACCGATCTGGACAGAGAATTCTCAACAGAAGAATTTCAAATGGCTAAGATATTTAAGGACATGTTCAACTTCATTAGCTATCAGGGAAATACAAATAAAAACAAATTTGAGATACCGTAATCTTATACCTGTCAGAATGGCTAAAATCAAAAATACCAATGATAACCTATGCTGGAGAGGATGTGGAGTAAAGGAAACACTCATCCATTGCTGGTGGGAATGCAAACTTGTGGAACCACTTTGGAATCAGTGTGGCCATTTCTCAGGAAATTGGGAGTCAATCTACTTTCAGGATTTAGCAGTACAACTCTTGGAAATATACCCAAGAGATGCCAATCATACTACAAAAGCATTTGTTCAACTATGTTCATAGTAGCATTATTTGTAATAGCCAAAGCCTAGAAAAAACCTAGATGCCCCTCAATGGAAGAATGAATAAAAAAAAGTGTGGCACATCTACCACATTAGAGTATACTCAGCAGAAAAAAAAAAAAAAAAAAAAAAAAACAATGGCATCTTGGAAATTGCATGCAAATGGATGGAAACAGAAAACACTATCCTGAGTGAGATAACACAGATCCAAAAATGCGAATGTGGTATGTACTTGCTCATTAGTGGATTCTGGCCATAAGCAAAGGACATTGAGACTATAGTTAGCGATCCTAAAAAAGCTAATAAGGTGAACCCAAAGTAAAACATATATAATTTCCTCCTGGAAATTGGAAGTAAACATGATCGCCAGGCAAAAGTTGGGAGAATGGGTGTGGGGTTGGGGTGCACAAAGGGGAGAGTGGGAGAGAGAAGGGAGGAGGGGAGGGTTGGGAAGAGCTTGGAGAGTGGGTTGGAAAGGGTGGATATGCAAGCAGGGAAGAAGATATCATAATTGAGGGAGCCATTTTGGAGTTGGCAAGAGGGTTGGCACTGGAGGGGTTCCCAGGAGTCCAAGGTGATGTCTCCAGCTAGAACCCTGGGCACTGGAAAATAGGGTAACTGAACTGGCCTTGTCCTATAGTTAGACTGATGACTATCTTGAATATCACCGTAGAATCTTTGTCTGGCAACAGATGGAGATAGAGACATAGACCCATATCAGAGCACTGGACTGAGCTGCCAAGATACAGTTGAAGAGCAGAAGGAAGGAGAATATGAACAAGGAAGTCAGGACCATGAGGGGTTGGTCCACCTACTAAGATAGTGTGCCTGATCTAATGGGAGCTCACCAAAGCCAGCTAGACTGGAATTGATGAGCATCGGATCAACCTGGAGTCTCTGAATGTGGCTGGCAATTGAGGCCGACTGAGAAGCCAATGATAATGGCACTGGGATTTGTCTCTACTGTATGTACTGGCTGTTTAGGATCCTAGTCTATTTGGATACACATCTTTTTATGTCTGGATAAAGTGGGAGAGGGCCTTGGACTTTCCACAGGGCAGGATATCCTCTCTTAGGACTTGATGAGGAGTGGGGAGGATGGTTGGGGAAGCAGGAGGAAAATGGGAGGGGAGAAAGTGAAAATTTTGAATGGTGTTATTTATAAAGCAATAAAAAACAATAAAAAAGTAAAAATAAAATAGGGATTAAAATAAAGCCACATAAAGATGGAAAATACACAGAGAATATGGATACTGTATGTTATTGTGGTCTCTTTTAATTGTTTGACAACTGAGTAAGGAGCAACAGCTGCTAAGAGACATTTGATTAAAAATGCTGCTGGATCAATCCAACATATATATTTTGAAAATACCTTGAGCTTAAAATTAAAGTTAAAAGTTATTACTTTGGAGAAGAGGTTTAACTTTTGTTTCCATGGGAAAGGAGAAGCTGTGGTTTCGTCTGGGTTAAGAAAAATCAAGTTTGATCAAGAAAGACCACCTGAAAATTCTTGGTGAGGAGCAGATCGTCCAGATGATCAAACATTTAAAAGGACCACTGTTGAAATTTCCTCTGAATTCTATATCCAGAACAACCACAAGACTATTGGCTGACATGATTAAGCCACACAGAATATTCCAGTCAGGACTTGACCATCACTCTAAATTTTATTTACTACTTCATAATATTATTAGTGCCTTTAATGAGCAGGAGGTAACTTAGAAAACTACACCTACATTCCCCAAAAATTGATTATGGATGCTTGTCTTTGTTTACAGTGTTGGTTACAAGCTGTTATGGATATTCGTCAGGAAAAGTGCAAAACAAAGGAGGTTAGATTCAGAGTTCTTGTTTTGAAAAGAAAGGGGAAGTACTGTGGACAATGATCTTGTACCCTATAAAGATTTGTCACTTGTATTAGTTTAATAAAATGTGGATTGGCCAGTAGCCAGGTAGGAAGTATAGGTGGGACAAACAGAATAGGAGAATTATGGGAAGAGGAAAGGATCAGTCTGTAGATGCAAAAGAATCAGGATGAAAATGCCACACTGATAGAAGTTAACCAAGACACATGACTAACACAGACAAGAATTATGAGTTAATTAAGATGTAATATTTAGTTAATGAGAAGCCTGAGCTAATAGGTCAACTAGTTTATTATTAATGTAGACCTTTGTGTGTTTCTTTGGAACTAAACAGCTGTAGGTACAGATGGACAGAAACCTCTGTCTAAAGAATTCCATAATCTTCCTATAAGATTTTCCCAACTGCAGTATGTGCATGTATCAGACACTATTTTTGGTCATAAAGTTTAATTTTTATTTTAATATTACTTGATTTATCTTCGTAAAAACATATAGAATGTCTACTTTATGATGCCAAATGCACTGTTACACCTATTTCAGAATTTTACCTTGAAAGTCAGAAAATTTATAAATCTTTAATATTTACCAGATTTATCTTTCTTTTCCAGTATCTGTTTAGCGTTCATTGTAATGGTTATATAATTTTAAACAACTGTTAAAACATTTGACTTCCTTAAAATGTGGAGGGTTTTGAAGATCTTCAAGCTAGTATATGTCAAGATAGATTTATCAAAGCAATAATATTTCTAATTGACAAAAGAAAAAGCAAAAAGTGTTTGAATATCACCTTTTTGGAAGCGCTTTCTTGACAGAACACTCAGGTGAAATGAACACTTACACATATTCAAAATTAAATACAAACCATATGAAAAATCCCAATAGAAATGTTTCCTAGATTGTTTGTCAAATAGCCCTGGAGAGATATAAAGATAGAGAAGGAATTTTCAGTGTGCTAGGCTACTCAGAAGCTTATGTTTATATTTAAAATATGATTTCTATTTTCTTTAGTTTTAATTTATAATATATAACATTCTCTAGTGCAGACAATTCCAAATCTGATCCACTTCAAATTGAAACATCTTCACTTGGGTATAAAAGTTTATATAGAAAAGAAGTTATTAAGACTCCAAAGGGGGATTTCAAAATGTATGGCAACAGACCTAATTTCAGTGAAATAGAGAGTGATAGTTGAGAAAAAAACATACTTTAAACTTTTCTGTAAATTGCTTTTAAAGGAGTATTATTGGTGCTTAACTATTTTGTGATTCTCATATTTCAGTGCTGCTGTATTTATTTTCCCTGTGTCCCACACCCTTCTTTAATGTTCCTACTCTCTCAGACTCAAACCAATGAACATTTCTTTAAAATATACACATATATTTCACACAACCATATATACATATACTATATATATGATATATATAAATATATATGATTCCATTCAGTGTTGCCTAAATTTATATGGGTTTAGGACTGACCACTTAGAATTAGATAACCTATCAGAAGGCATTTCCCTAAAGAAAAGTGCCTCTCTCAGTAGCCATTAATTGCATTTACCTTTTTATCTATGTGAGATGCTTTGTGAGATATCCCCCACAAACAGTGACATGTCAACTTGTGTCATAATGTAGGTATTGCTTGAGGAACTAGATTTTTGAGATTTCATGTGTTCATCTCCTTTGTCATACAAAAAAAAAAAAAAAAAAAAACACAGTTTCACAGCAGGCATTCCAGTCCCAGTTCTTATGTTTCCTGAACTTTAGTTATATGGTTTGTGTTCCAGTTGTGGCTGAGCACCTCATGGTCAGTTCTCTGGAGTTTGACTAGTTGCAGATTTCTTTAATGATCTCCATCTGCTTCAAAAAAAAAAAAAAAAGTAAATGGTCTTCAGTATATGCCATTCAGGGATTAGATAAAGAACACATAATACATTTTCACAATGGAATTTTGTTCAGATGGAAAGAAAAATGGAAATAATAATAAAAATTTCAGTTTGATGGATGGAACTAAAGAATATTAAATTGAGGAAAGCATCTGAAACACAGAATGACAATTCATGTTCCAACATACTTGGAGGTCCTAGCTATGAATATGTAGTGATGGATATATAACCTATAATAAACACAGACACCAGAAGTTTATAAACCAAGCAAAAATCATGGGGGGTATTAGAGAGGAGCACTAGTGAGGGAGATATTAGAATACAGAATCTATAAATGGGAAAAAACTGGAAAGGAAGCAACAGTCAGGTGGTAGAAGTAATAAATAACACAAATAACACTGGAGAAAGACACAAGTAAATATTGTTATATAAAAACGTAAAAAGGCACACATAACACACACACACACACACACACACACACACACACACACACACACACACACATATATATATATATATATATATATATTGAATGAAGTTAGTTCACATGGGGTGATAATGTCCCCCCTATTTACACTAGTAAGTAGCAATGTGTTAGTCATGGGAAACCTCCCTTTGAATTGTTGGTCTTAAGAGAACTCAAAGAAACTCCTAAATAATATAGGCTCCTCTTATTGTCATTGGTTTACTTCTATAATTGGACAGTAAAACCTTATTGCTAAAGGCATCACACACTTTAGACACAAGAATTGGAGAAAACAGTCTGGAACTGACCACAAAGCTGCTTCCATGAGTATTATCTGTCAGAGTACTGAAGTCATTTTGCAATCTATCAAGGGAGAAATACAATAAATAGTCATACCCAGCTGTAACATCTATCAACTACAAAAGTCAGCCTGATATGATATCCTACAGGGTGCAATAGTGGCACTTATATCTTGGTAGTAACCAATGGCTTTCTAATTGGACTTAAGGATAGCACAATAGGTGGAAATTGGTTGCCTGATACCAACCAATGACTCAGGGCAGAAATACAACAGTCTAAAAAAGAAACTACTACTGCTACTTTCCTAAACCACTGTAATTTTTAAGTGCATCTGAAATTATTTTTTATACATACAGATATTGCATCTTCCACAGGCCTTTTTTTTTTTTTATTAAGATTGATTTTTACTTAGAGCTACCTTAAATCCACTTTAATTTATTCAACAATGTAATATTTTTTATACTTGAAATAATACATATTCTGAGAATTTGTAAAAATGAAATTCATTTAATCATCATTCAAATCATGTTTACTTTCTCACTTGTGTATCTTACCTTCAATGGATAGAAATTAAACTCTTTCCAATGCAAGATGTAGACCAAAATATTTTCTGATATGCATTTAAAGTTTTCACATTATTTATACATATTTCATCAACAACTCATGAATTTGGGATCATGGTGTGCAGTCTTTTGAGTCTTGTCTTCACTTAGTGAAATGTATAAAATATTACCCTATGTTGATTTGCATAGTTCATTTATGCCATGTTGTCTAAATGTGCCAAATTTGCTTACATATTTTGTTTTGGAAGAAACACACTTTTTACTTCAAGTTGGCTTGGCTGTTAGTAAAAAAAAAAACTATAATTGTAAATGGAATGAATTTTATGAGATTATGTCTTCAGTGCCCTGGGAGAGAAGATTAAGAGTGTTGGAATATATGAAAATATATGCTTTTAACAATCTAGGAACCTCTGCAATTGTCTTCTATAATGACAGTTTGATTTTATTTCCCACCACCAATGAACAAAAATTCCTTTGCTTCATCTTCTTTAGCATGCTGTTTCTTGTTTGCTTGAAATTTTAATCGTTATTTCTTGTCTACTGATTTCATAATTATTAACCAATGAGATATAATTTGTGAAACTATAAAGAACATTTATTATGTAAATTGAATGTTATAAATGTATACACATATAGCCATCAATGGAACCTAAAATTAGAAAAGTACATATTTGAATCTGGCCAGTTAACCCTCTGAAATTCTCAACTGGAAACAATGATTTGATTGTTTCCAAACACAGTACTCCAGGTGTTTTGGATGCTTTCTTTTGTGTTGGATTTTATTTATTATTGTTCTACAATGTGATGGGTTTAATCATGTTATTTTATTCAATTATATTGTAATTTTACTGTAAGCAATTTTACGTATATTAATTTTAATTAAATTATGTAATAAGCAATATTTTTATTTTGATTCTTTCATGTAACATGGGTTTGGAAGGTTGAAAAATCTGCTGAATATAACAATAATTGTCATGTAATTTTATTGTTCAGTCCTTTCTCTGAATATACAACAAAATAATGACCTATTTTTTTTTCCATGCTCATTTGAGTCAATTTAATCTTTTGGACATTTTAAGTAAGGCTATTATGGACATTTGGATACAAATATATTTACTTTTATTTTATTGATAAATAACTAATGAAAAAAGTTGTTGATTTTATGAGATAAGCTTAACTTTTGGGAAATTTACATGGTATTCTTCTAGAGTAATTATATCAATTTACTCTTCTAAAAGTGATATAAGAAATCACATTTTATTCTATATCACTACTGATAATTTATAAGTATTATATATGGCCTTTATAATTTCAATAGAGTGTATCATCAATCTATAATGTTATTTGTTATTCATATTATTTTGTAAAATTTATCTTTAAATATTATGTTATTGATTATATTACTGAGTTTAGGAGATATTTACAGATAATAGAATCATGGTCTCAGTCATAAATCTGTACTGTGAATAGTTTGTATCCCTGTTTAGTTTTTGGTTTTGTAAATATATTGAGAGGGAAGAAAGCTTTACTTTAATGAAGAAAAATTATTGTTTTGAGAGATTTGCTCTTCATATTCTGCATAAGAAATAGTGTTCCATCCCAAGATCATACATATTTGCATTGCTTTCTTGAGATGTTTTATAATGAGATTTATTACTTTGAGAACTATGACACAGCTTTGCAAATTATGTAAAGTAAGTGTTTATGTTCTCTCTTTTTCATATGCTTCATTTACATGTGCTCAGAATGATGCCCTTTCCACATTGGCTCAAGATGACAACTTTGTATAATAATTATCTACGTATGTATGTTGTTTATTTATGCAGCTCCCATCATTTCACTGGCTCTATCACCTCATAGTTAAACCAATACCAGAGACTACTTACTTGTATACTCTCTGGAGATGAGTAAATTTATTTTGTTCTTCAATTTTTGTTTAGGTCACTCTAAATATTTTGTAGTTCTTTAAAAATTTTAGATTAAGCTTTACAACTGATATAAGACAATCCTTTGGAATTGTAACTACAATTTCAGTGACACTTGTCATAAACATGAAGAAAATATATAGTTTAAAACCAATTTAGTTGTTAATGATAGTATATATCACTAATTACTTCTTTAATTTCTCTGAATAACATTTCAATGTGTGATGGTTAGTGTTAATTGTGTATTAGGCAGAATCTTGAACCATGAATGAGATGGGGCTCTGGGTCTGCATATGGGGAGGTATTTTGATCCCATTATGTGAAACAGTATTATCTATCTTATTTGTGGTTAATACCATTTCCTGAGCAGAACATTCTGGACTGATGGTAGAAAATAGAAAAAGAGGATTAAGGACTGGTTTGCATCTGTATTTCCTGGTTGTAAAAGTACTTTATCTAGCTATTTAAGACTCCTTCTACTGTGAATTTCCCACTAGGATGTATGATTTAATAATACCTTGATTTAGGAGCCAAAATAAATCCTCAAGTCCTTGCTTTTTAAAGAATATTTTAGTACAACAATAGGAAAAGAGACTAAGACAAATACACATTTTGCCCATATTTTGTTAACATTTCCAGGTTTCTTGCACCTTATGAGTATGTATATAGTGATTTTATTAGATTTATTATTTTTTTTATTATTTGTATTGAGTAAAAACAAGTTTGTGTAATGATGCTGTTACTTGCTACTTTGATGATTTCATTTAATAATTCTAACAAATATACTCAAGAGCCCTTTGCATTTTCATAAAAGACAATCATGTCATTTGTGGCAGGAACATTCATTTGTAGGTTCCAAACCATTTATTTCTCTTTATTTTATCAGAATTTTTATTTGCATTATTGTCATAACTGAAGAAAACTAATATACTGCAAAAATAGATTTTTTTCGTAATAATATGCTATGGTGTGGTGATATGAATAAGAACATCTACCACAGATTATAATATGTAATACCTAAGTTGGTAGCACTATTTAAAGAAGTTTACAAGTATGGCCTTGTTGGGAGAAATAAGTATGTCACCCAGGTGGGCTTAGAGAGTTAAAAAAAAAAAAAAAAAACAACTTTGCTACTTCCACTAATTTCTCTGCTTCATGGTTACATTTGAAGATTTGAGTTTTCAATTATGTGTTTCTGACATCATGCTTGCTGTATTCTGCCATGTCTTTTCACAATAATTGACTTTATCCTATTAAAAAGATTTCCATGCACTGCAGTTTAAGCATATTCTTTATTCTCCACCAGCTCCTCACAGATTCTCCCCATTAGCCTACACATCCAGCCTCATATTCTCAGTTCCCACCCTCAAAAAACAGTATTCTTTTCCCTTTGGAACAAAGGTCCAAAATATGCTCATCCTTCTCTAAGTATATATATGAACTCATATCAAGGCAAAATTTAATTCATAAATCTACAGTAACTTCACCATTTGCACTCTGATTGAGGCAATCTAAGAAATAAACAGACTAATAATAAAGCAGAAATATTTTACTCTATGAATTCAAAAAATCAGTTG
Organism: Alexandromys fortis; assembly: GCF_014885135.2. Lineage (NCBI taxonomy): Eukaryota > Metazoa > Chordata > Mammalia > Rodentia > Cricetidae > Alexandromys > Alexandromys fortis. The sequence continues at coordinate 158,485 of NW_026068408.1, read as the reverse complement.
CTGTATATTTCAAAATCCCAGAAGTTACAGAATTCTCCCAACATAAATAAGAAAAAAATCAGCAATTAGCTTCTGTATTAGTGTATTTATTTATTTATTTATCTATTTATTTATTTATTTATTATTAAAAATTTCCACCTCCTCCCCACCTCCCATTTTCCTCCCCCTCCCTCCTCAGCCCAAAGAGCTATCAGGTTTCTCTGCCCTGTGGGAAGTCCAAGTGATAATAGATGACTATGTTAGGTTTTAAATAACGAGTTTATTTTGGTTTATGCTTTAAAGGGAATAGGAATCCATTATGATGAGGATGTGTGGCATCATGTAGCAGGTACAAAATCTGAAAGCGAGTGTTGATATCTCACACATACAAGCACAAACATAATTCAGAGAGACTGAACTGGAAGAGTCAAGGAGACTTTGAACCCTCAAAGTCCAACCCAAGTGACATACTTCCTCCAACACGGTCTTACCTCCTAAACTTCCCCATAGTCACAAATGGGAAATGAAGTGTTCAAACATCTGTGTTTATGGGAATAATCTCATTCAAATGACAATTTTCCATTCCCTGCCCCCATAGATTCATTGCAATATTATAATGTAAAGTACCTTTAGTTAAAATTTAAAGGTCCCCCAATCTGTCTCCTCTTCCAACTCTTCCTGTACTTCCACTCTCTCAAACTCATGACCATTCTCCTTTATTGTTGTTACATTTACAGATCAATTTTCTAAGCCCTGTATGTGAAGTGTGGTGTGTCTTCAACGATAGAAACTTATTTTTAAATTATGGGTGACAACAAGGACAATGGCAATACACCCCGTTCTATAGGATCAGTCTGCATATACTGCAGCAGGTCATATATAAGGTAGATGTTAGGGTGGGCTAATCCAAACCCCAGAATGTGGGTCTGGGTGGTAACTGAGTAGGTTGGTCTGGGATACTGAGAACACTCCCTTCAGGTGAGGGGCAGAGTCATCTTTTACAGGCCCATGCCTGATGTGGGAGTGTCATATATCAATCTGTTGATTTCATTGGTTAAGCAAAAAAGAAGCTCCTTGGCCCTGATAGGTTAAAACATAGGTGGGAGGAGTAAACAAAATAGGATCCTGGGAGGAAGAGGAAGTGAGCTCAGACTCTGCTCTGCTCCCAGAGAGACTCGGCAGCTCTGCTCTGGAGCAGAGACGCCATGCTCAGCTCTCCCGGGTAGACGCGATAGCTCCTCTCAGAGACACACACGATGAAGCTCCGACCCAGGATGGACGTAGGCTAGAATCTTCCCAGTAAGTGCACCTTGGGGTGCTTACACACATTATTAGAAATGGGCTAGTCCAGATGTGAGAATTAGCCTAGAAGAGGCTAGATAGAAATGGGCCAAGCAGTGCTTAAATGAATACAGTTTGTGTGTTGTTATTTCGGGGCATAAGCTAGCAGGTGGCCAGGGTGCTGGGGACACAACCCCGCCACACTTATTACTATACATACCGTCTGGGCCAGCTCTCTAGTGCCAATAGTGATGGATTGGGCCATCTCTCCCAAGTGGTGGGGAGCAGGGCCAGCTCTTCTGCTGCAGGATCAGCTACCCCACAGCCAGTGAGGTGTGGGCAGACTCAGCATAGCCCTTGGGTTTCAACAAGCATGGTTTCTATGATCCTCTGTGACAACACAGACCATGGACATCATCACAGAACCGAACTGTAGCAGGAACATGAACCCAGAGAAGGTCATCAGCAACAGTTTGAGCCCACTTGTCACCACTGTACATGCATCAGCATAGGCAACCCAGAACTGTATGGCCCCAGGCATGAGGAAAGCCCTCAAACACCAACATGGTCTCAGGTGGCTGTCTAGACTTTGGATATCAAAACAGGACTTGGTGGTAACAAGAGCCACAAACATCATCTGGCATCCTGGTTACTGCTGGGCTGTAGACCCAGACATGGCCTTAGACCACAGCCTGGGACTGAAGGACACCATGACCTTGTGTGGGGGGCCACTCAAATCAGCAAGGCCCCAGTAATGGCATAGCCCTTAGAAAATAGCATAGCCTAGACATGTGGCATTCATGTGATCTTTGGTGTTACAGTGGAGCATTGGCATCAACACAGACCCTGATTGTGATAGGAGTATGGACCCAGACAGGCATGGCCCTCAACAGCAGTCTTGATTGAGTAATCTTAAGTAATGATTTTTATGCCTTTTTTCAATCTGTGTGCCTGTTCTTCTGTCCCTATTCAAAGTCAGCCCTCTTCATTTTCTCTTCCTCCACCTCATAGTACCTGCCTGGCCTGGTACTTGAAACCTAATGCAGTGAATCCACTGTGGTAGGCTTTGCATCAAAAAAAATGGTGTCAGGTGAAATTCCCTTGAACAGAGCATCTTCTGAAAAAAGCATCCCACAGGACAATGCAGGTCCTTGTCTCAGTAACTGGTTAGAAGCCTGGCACAGCCACATCATTCACAGGACAACCCAAATATGGTAGGAGGCCCTGTGCCTATGAGACAATGACTTGGAAATAGCAACTTACCCAGTCAAAGCTGATGTTAGCTTGGCAGAGAACAGGTGTGGGGAACCGGTGCAGAGGATAAGGGTATTTTCCCAACACATTTCCCAGGCCAGTGTAAGAAAAAAAACACACCCGCAGTGGTACCTCCAATTGAAAATTTTCATTTTACCCCAATAAGTCTCTCAGCTGACACAACAATTCAAATCAGAACAAATCAAACCAAATTAGAAAAAGCCCAGATTTTATGGATACAAGTGCTCCCAGATGGCTTCCCAGCCACCCAGAGATGAAATGGGAAAGGAAGACCAAATCCCCACTTGTTTGTTCTCTAGGGGGCAGTTTACATACCTTGTGTGTTGAAGGAGCTGCAGGCTCCATTCCTGCCTCCCAGCTCCTGGCCACCAGCTAGCTTACGCCCCGAAATAACAACACAGAAACTGTATTAATTTAAACACTGCTTGCCCATTATATCTAGCCTCTTCTCAGCTAACTCTCGCACCAGGACTAGCCCATTTCTAATAATGTGTGTAGCACCCCGAGGTGCGCTTACCGGGAAGATTCTAGCCTATGTCCATCCTGTGTCAGAGCCTCATTGCATCTGCCCAAGAGAGGAGAGGAAATGGCATCTAACATCACTTCCTCTTCCTCCCAGCATTCTGTTCTGTTTACTCCACCTACCTAAATTTCTGTCCTATCAGCGCCAAGACAGTTTCTTTATTTAACCAGTGACCTTCCTCCATTACCTGTGTTAGTGGTCTTGAGCATTTCTGGGAAGAGATCATTATTTGGTGGGCTGTCTCAGGGGTGGAGTCTGGACTGAGGCAACTTCTCGATGAAGGGGCTTAGGGTGGAGCCTCCACATGAACCTTCCAGGCATATGGATACCTGGGCCTGGAGTGAAACATTTCAGACTCTTTGGGTATATTGATGCCAGAGGTGAGGTGACACTTCTGCCAAAACAAAGATTAATTATCCTGACTCATTCTCCTAAATGCTTCAGTAAAGGACTGTATAGTTAGTCCAGATAGAACTTGAACACCTCCAGATGTTGTAACATTTTACTCAAAGTGTGTTTTGAATTCTATTTAGGTTATGCTATTTATTTATTTATTTATTTATTTATTTATTTATTTGAGACAGGTTTTCTCTGTAGCTTGGTAGCTTGTTCTAGATCTAGGTCTTGTAGAGCAGTCTGGCCGTGAATTCAGAGAAATCCACCTACCTCTACATCTCAAGTGCTGTGAGTAAAGGCATGTGCCAGCACTGCCCAGCATTTTTTTTAAAAGCTTTTATTATTGGACACTACAAAAACTATACTGATAGTGATATTGTTAAAGGAGATTTTATAATTGATTATTTTTAGAGGATTAGTCTTTTATGTGAGTATTTCTGTAATTTGATAGGGTATACCTCCCACAAAAGGCAAAATGAATTGCCTTTGATTATTTTAGAAATTAATTTTATTTTGATTTAAATTTATTTTCTGTTATAATGAAGTATAATTCAGTATGACATATTTTCTCTGTACCAAGTGACTGACATTCTTAGTAATCAATATTACAATGAAGTTTCAACTTGGATAGCAATCTTCTTACAACTATTGGTTTATAAAATTACCAGCACAAATTATATCTTTTAGTAAATAAACAGTGGTTATTATATTTCTTATATTTTACTTGCCCAAAATATTTCAAATAACAAATAATAATTAGGAGAATAACCTTGCTATTTAAATAGTAAAAGTCTAACCAAAATTAAATACACCATTTTATTTTAATATAATTCCCACTGTCATAGTGTACCATGCTGAGTTACAAAACACTTATTTGATCTAAGAAACAAGTCATAAAATTTATAATACTTCCATCAGATTATTTATATAAAATATAAAGCCAGCTGTCTTGATATTAGAATCAACTGGAAAACTATAAGGTTATTATTTTTTTTTACAATAGATGATTTAAATAGGCAAAAGGTATTATTTTCTCAAATAGTATAGACTATTTTAAATGGGTATTATAGCCCACAAAGAACAAACCTATTTACAGTATTTTACTGTTAGCACACATCTCTTCAAATAACTTGATTATTAAACTCAGCTTTTATTGAGGCCTCACTTTTTCTCTATTGTCAACTCATATACCAGGAATTTAAAGTTGAAATACTGATACTTTAATATACCTTTTCTCTAATGAATTTTCATCTAATTTGAATAAGAATGTAAAATGTAGAATTCCTGCTCTTGCCTTGAGGCTACCCACCCAGAGGGGTGAGTTTGCACCCACCCAGCTGGGGGGGGGGAGGGGTACACAATACCTCCAGCTCCTGCTGCAGGTTCTTCTTGGTTCCACACAACCCTCCCCTCCCCCCAAGTTCGCCCTTTTGTCTGTGGGGTCCTTTGACCTCCAAGAGTCCTGTCCCAGTGATGAGGACAATCTTTCAGACCTGTGAGTGGGTGCCATGCCTGGGCACAGTGGAATGTTTGGGAAAGGAGCACTGGGCCCCTTCAACTCCTGCTGCAGGGGCTTCTTTGTTCCACACATCCCTGCCCACCCTCCCCCAAGCCTGTCCTATTGGCTGTGAGGTCCTTGGCCCAGGAACAGTGTCTACTCCTGCACTGAGGCTATCCATCCAGAGGGGAACAGTTCTTGCTCCTGCATTGAGGTGATCCACCCAGAGTCAGTCACAGCATAGATTGGACCAAGACACCAAAACTCTCCTGGCTGCATTTGAAGGAAGAGATGGGCAGGTGTCAATGCAAGATTTCCTCCAACAACCTGAAAGGCAACATGACAACACCAGATTCCAGGGATCATGCAACAAGAAGACTCAAACACCCTATTCAAGAAGAAGTAGAAGAAGCAGACTTTAAACATAACATTATGAAAATAATAGAGGAGCTTAAACAGGATGACAAAAACTGCTGTAAAGAAGTAGAGAAGACAAAGAAAAAAGTAGAAGAAATGAATAAATCTCTCAAAGATACCCAGGAAAATCACGATAAAGCAATGAAAAACGTAATGGAAACAGTTCAAGACTTGAAAAATGAAATGGAGGTAATGAAGAAAACACAAACCGAGGGAAGGCTGGATATGGAATATCTGGGTAATCGATCAGGAACTACAGAGACAAGCATAACTAACAGAATACAAGAGATAGAAGAAAGAATCTCAGACACTGAAGATACTATAGAGGAAATAAACCCTTTAAGAGCTTCAAAGGAAAAAGGTCAAGTAACACATAAAGGGAAACCTATCAGAATTACACCTGACTTCTCAATGGAAACCATGAAGCCAGAAGGTCTTGGATAGATGTGCTACAGACACTAAGAGATCATGGATGCAAGCCCATACTACTATATCCAGCAAAGCTCACATTCACCCTTGATGGAGAAAACAAGATATTCCAGAACAAAAACAGATTTAAACAATACGTAGCCACAAACCCAGCCTTACAGAAAATACTAAATGGAAAACCACAAACCAAAGAAGCCAACAATACCCACAATAACACAAGCATCTAACAACCATCCACCAGCACAATTCAAATAAGGGAAACACACAAACACTACCACCAGAAAAAAAAAAAAAAACAGAGTTAAAAACCACTGGTCATTAATATCACTTAATATCAATGGACTCAATTCACCTATAAAAAGGCACAGGTTAAGAGAATGGATACGAAAACAGGATCCAACATTCTGCTGTTTACAAGAAACACACCTCAAACTCAAAGACAGATACTGCCTCAGAGTAAAGGGTTGGGAAAAGGTTTTCTAATCAAGTGGTCTAAAGAAACAAGCAGGTGTGACTATACTGATATCTAACAAAATTGACTTCAAACTAAAATCAATCAGAAGAGAAGGACACTTATTCTCATAACAGGAACAATTCATCAAGATAAAGTCTCAATCCTAAATATCTATACCCTTAATATAAAAGCACCCACATATGTAAAGGAAACATTACTAGAACTTAAAACATACATCAAACCCCTCACTCAAATAGTAGATTTCAATACTCTGCTCTCACCAATAGACAGGTCAACCAGACAGAAAATTAACAGAGACATAAGAGAGCTAACCGATATAATGAACCAAATGGACTTAACAGACATCTAAAGAACATTCCACCCAAACAGAAAAGAATATACCTTCTTCTCAGAAATTTTGAGAACCTTCTTAAAAATTGATCACATAATTGGTAACAAAGCAAACATCCATAGATACAAAGAAATTGTAGTAACCACCTGTGTACTATCAGATCACCACGGAATAAAGTTAGAATTCAACAACAATGCTACCCCCAGAAAGCCACAAACTCATAGAAACTGAATAGTCAACTATCAAACCACCCCTGTGTCAAGGAAGTAATAAAGATAGAAATTAAAGTCTTCCTTGAATTTAATGAAAATAAAGACACAACATACTCAAACCTTTGGGACACTATGAAAGCAGTGCTAAGAGGAAAGTTCANTGCCCACATAAAGAAAACAGAGAAAGCTCACATTAGTGACTTAACAACACGCCTGAAAGCTCTAGAAAAAAAAAAGAAGTAGACTCATCCAGGAGGAGTAGAAGACTGGAAATAATCAAACTAAGGGCTGAAATCAACAAAATAGAAACAGAGAAAACAATCCAAAGAATCAATGAAACAAAAAGCTGGTTCTTGGAGAAAATCAACAAGATTGACCAACCCTTATCCAAACTAATCAAATGGCAGAGAGAACATGCAAATTAATAAGGTCAGAAATGCAAAGGGGGGCATAACCACAGACAAGGAGGAAATTCAGAGATTCATTAGAGCTTATTACAAAAGCCTGTATGCCACAAAATTGGAAAATGTAAAAGAAATGGATTTTATTTTAGATAAGTACCATATACCAAAGTTAAATCAAGACCAGGTAAAAAAAAATAAATAGACCTATAAGTTGTTAAGAATTAGAAGCTGTTATAAAAAAACCTCCCTACCAAAAAAAGCCCTGGACCAGATGGTGTCAATGCAGAATTCTACCAGAACTTCCAAGAAGAGCTAATACCTATATGCCTTAGTGTATTTTACAAAATAGAAGCAGAAGAGTCATTGCCACACTCCTTTTATGAAGCTACAGTCACTCTGATACCAAAACCACACAAAGACTCAACCAAGAAAGAATATTACAAACCAATCTCACTCATGAACATCAACGCAAAAAGTCTCAATAAAATACTGGCAAAGCAAATCCAAGAACACATTAAAAATTATCCATTATGATCAAGTGGGCTTCATCCCAGAGATGGTTCAACATACACAAATCAATCAATGTAATCTATCATATAAATAAACTGAAAGAAAAAACATATGATCATTTCATTAGATGCTGAAAAAGCATTTGACAAAATCAACATCCCTTTATGATAAAGGTCTTGGAGAGTTTAGGGATACAAGGGTCATACCTAAATATAGTAAAAGCTATTTACATCAAGCTGACAACTAACATCAAATTAAATGGAGAGAAACTCAAAGCCATACCACTAAAATCAGGAACATGACAAGGTTGTCCACTCCATACTTCTTCAATATAGTACTTGAAGTTCTAGCAATAGAAATAAAACAACATAAAGAGATCAAGGGGTTTCAAATTGAAAAGGAAGAAGTTAAACTTTTATTACTTGCAGATGATATGATAGTGTACATAAGTGACCCCAAAAACTCTACCAAAGAACTCCTACAGCTGATAAACACCTTTAGTCATGTGGCGGGATACAAAATCTACTCCAAAAAATCTGTTGCTCTCCTAAAAAGAAGCAGAGAGGGAAATCAGAGAAACATTACCTTTCACGATAGCCAAAAATAACAAAAAATATCTTAGGGTAACTCTAACCAAAGAAGTGAAAGATCTATTTGACAAGAACTTTAAGTCTTTGAAGAAAGAAATCGAAGAGGATACCAGAAAATGGAAGGATTTCCCTTGCTCTTGGATTGATAGGATCAATGTAGTAAAAATGGAAATTCTACCAAAAGCAATCTATAGATTCAATACAATCCTTATCAAAATCCTAACAAAATTCTTCATAGACCTTGAGAGAACAATAATCAACTTTATATGGAAAAACAAAAAACCCAGGATAGCCCAAACTATCCTATACAATAAAAGTACTTCAGGAGGCATTACCATCCCTGACTTCAAACTCTGTTCCAGAGCTACAGGAATGAAAACAGCTTGGTATTGGCATAAAAAGAGAAATATTGACCAATGGATTTGAATTGAAGACCCAAATATTAACCCACAGATCTATGAACACCTGATTTTCGACAAAGGAGCTAAAATTATACAATGGAAGACAGAAAGCATCTTTATCAAATGGTGCTGGTATAACTGGTTTTCAACATGTAGAAGAATCAAAATAGATGCATATCTATCACCATGCACAAAACTGAAGTCCAAATATATAACCTCAATATAAATCTAATCACACTGAACCTGATAGAAGAGAAAGTGAGAAGTAGTCTGCAGAACATGGGCACAGAAGATCATTACCTACATATAACTCCAGTAGCACAGACAATAAGAGCAACAATGAATAAATGGGACCTCCTGAAACTGGGAAGCTTTTGTAAAGCAAAGGACTTTGTCATTAAGACAAAAAGGCAACCTACTGAATGGGAGAAGATCTTCACCAACACTGCATCAGACAAAGGTCTGATCTCTAAAATATATAAAGAACTCTAGAAACTAGACATTAAAACTCTAATTAACCCAATTAAAATACGGGGTATTGAACTGAACAAAGAATTCTCAACAGAAGTTAACATGGCCAAAAGACACTTAAGGTCATGCTCAACCTCCTTAGCGATCAGGAAAATGCAAATAAAAACAACTTTGAGATACCATCTTACTCCTGTCAGAATAGTTAAAATCAAAACCACCAATGATTGCCTATGCTGGAGAGGTTGTAGAGTAAGGGGAATACTCATCCATTGTTGGTGGGAATGCAAACTTGTGCAACCACTTTGGAAATCAGTATGGCAGTTTTTCAGGAAACTAGGAGTCAACCTACCTCAGGATCCATCAATTCAACTTTTGGGAATATACTCAAGAGATGCCCAATCATACTACCAAAGCATTTGTTCAACTATGTTCATAGCAGCACTATTTGTAATAGCCAGAACCTGGAAACAACCTAGGTTCCCCTCAATAGAAGAATGGATAAAGAAGGTGTGGCACATATATACTTTAGAGTTCTACTCAGCGGTAAAAAACGATGACATCTTGAATTTTGCATGCAAATGTATGGAAATAGAAAACACTTTACTGAGTAAGATAACCCAGACCCAAAAAGAGAAATACAATATGTACTCACTCATAAGCGGATTTCTGTTATAAACAAAGGACATTGAGCCTATAGTTCGTGATTCTAGAGAAGTTAAATAAAAAGGTGTACCCAAAGAAAAACATATAGTTATCTTCCTGAATATTGGAAGTTGACAAGATTGCTGGAAAAAAGTTGGGAGCAGGGGGTGAGGGTGTATTAGGGGGAAAGGGAAATGGGGAGACAGAAGGGAGAAGGGGAGGATTTGGGAGAGCTTGAAGGAATGGGAAGATTGAGTTGGAGGAAGGGTAGATATGGGAGCAGGGAAGAAGTTATCCTAACCAAAGGAGCCATTTTAGGGTTGGCTAGATGCTTGGCTCTAGAGGGGTTTCTAGGTTTCCAAGGAAATTTCCCCAACTAGGTCCATGGGCAGCAGAGAAGAGGATGCCTGAACTGGCCTTCTCCCATAGACACACTGATGAATATCTTGCATATCACCATAGATCCTTCATCTGGCGAGGAATGGAGATAGAGACAGAGACCCACATTGGAACACCGGACTGAGCTCCCAAAGCCCAGTTGGAGAGCAGAAGGAGGGAGAATATGAGCAAGGAAATCAGGATCCTGAGCCTTGGAGACGGTGGTACTGATCTAATGGGAACTCACCAAGGCCAGTTGGACTGAGTCTGAAGGAGCATGTGATCAAACCAGACTCTGAATGTGGCTGACAATGAGAATGGACTGATAAGCCAATGATAATGACACTCTATTTTGACTCTCGCATGTACTGGCTTTTTGGGAGCCTAGTCTGTTTGGATGCATACCTTCGTAGACATGAATGGAGTGGGGGGGCTTGGAATTCCCACAAGGCAGGGCACCCTGACTTCTTCTAGGACTGGAGAGCGAGGGTATGGGGGAGTGGGGGGAGTGGGTCGGAAAAGAGAGGTTGGGAGGAGGTGTAAATGTTAAATATATAAATTAAGAAAAAAAGAATGTAAAATGCAGATGTTGAAGACACATGATTATGACTTTTTGTTGAACATACTGCATTTAAAAAAACAGAGTTCATCATTTCTGTAATTTCAAATTTATAAAACAAAGCACTTCAGACTGAAGTGTTTGTACATTAACATGACTACAATTTGATATCATGTAAATGAATTGATGTGAAGAATAATCTTTCTAGTCATAACATAAGGCTTATTTTGTTGAGTATCTTCTATATACTTCATTTATGATGTATTTTTTCATTCTAAATGATATGTAGCATTTCAAAACTATTTTTCACCAAAAGATGCAGGTAAGTAACTGTATTTTCAGTCAACTGCTATGGACCATATTAGAGCTAGGTAAAGGAGAATCTTGAACTCATATTACTGAAATGTTTGTATGTGTGTTCAGGAGATGAGACCCTATCTCCCCAATTTTTTTTAGATGGGAAAGAAACTATTCTATGATTGGGAAAACACCTAGAAAAGTTCATCAAGGTGAATTTTAGTAATTGTAGGCACTGGAAAATATCTGGTGTTCAAAAGTGTACCCCATAGTTAAGGTAAGGGAACAACTTGGACTCTTATTGGTGGCTTTATAATGGAGAACGATTTCACATTTTCTACCAACCACCAGAGTTTAGGCCACTGAAGGTAGTATTAATCCTGAAAATGCAGACACCACTCAAGCTTATAGTGTCTTAGCAGACATACTCCTGGAGACCAAAATTATTTTAAAATGTTAACACATTGTTGCAACTGTAAGAATTCAACTTGACATAGCAGAGCAGTTTTGAAATCAATATTTGAGATGATATGACAAATGCATTACTAGAAACTGTTTTTCAGTATAGAAGATAATGGAACAGGTGCAGTTGTCAAGAACTGAGAGATTTGGATTGCCATATGGGAGCCTATATTATTACTTGTACAAAAAAATGGGCAATTTAGAGAGCATTGCTAGGTTAGTTTAACATGTCTCGTGCTATATGTTATGACATACTACTACTAGGCCTTTACTGATTACTATGAAGAGCCACTATGGTTCTACAAAATATATCACACTATGTTATGAATAGATACATACCGTCACCAGGACTAGAAGTGGGTACCATGAAGTAATTCCAAAGATTTTGCCTTATGATCAGTTGTCTATTGAACTATGCTCTAATCTGGATTTCTGGGGTCATCAATGCCAGAGAGAATCACAAGCAATAGAGTTTTCTTCAGTATGTTTTTTGGAAAATATATGGAATCTTCTTATTTTGATCATTCCCATTAATAGATCTGCCACACAGTGGACACCACAAATTTACTCTCACATGCCTCACAGTAATTGGTGGCACTATAGTTTTTCCATCCTTTATCAATAGAGATTGTATCCTCAAAAATTAATTGTAGCTAAAGAACTATTATAAAATATGAGTCATGGCATCAACTACAATCAATGTCAGTATTATATACCAAACTGAAACTTTTATCAACATCTTAAGAGAATGACCTTTACCACAAAAAATATGGTAGATATAATCAAGCCCACATGCAAATTCCAATATGGCATCACTAGAAAATTGTGAAAAAAGGTAATAATTTGTGTCCAGATAACATAGGAAGTTCATAGTTAGACAACCAAAAAATACAGCTACTTGTTCTTTACTGTTTTGTTCATTGTATACAATATGTATAATTTCATACACTTCCTTTATCACTTCTTGTCATTAAACCCCAAGCCACTGACATACTATTTAAAATTGATAATCTGTACCAAGGTCTTATAGTGATGTCTGTATTTTCTCCCAACTTTTATCTATTATTATCTGAATTATTGTATAAGATGAAAGGAGATCTAATTTTAATCTTTTCCTTTTTTTCCACACCTACTCATTGAGAAAACTCTGCATAATTTTAAATGCATATTTTGATCTTTTAAAAGAAAGATAACTATAGCTACATAATGTTAAATTGTGGTCTTTTATTCTACTTGGTCAACGTGTTATTTTTTGTGTCAGTATCTTGTTGCTGATTTTCAAGAATTCTTCATTATAACTTAAAGTTGGTTACTTTGATAACTCTCATATTAGCCCGTAGCAAACTTATTTTTTGGCTGTTTGACATTCCATGTATATTTTATGAATGTTAATCTATTTCTGTGTAGAATTCTATTAAAATTTAATGAAAATTACAGCGAATCTGCAGAACACTTCTTGTACTATAGATATTCATGACAATATTAGTTTTTTCTTATATTATCTGCTTCAATGTCATTCTTTGGTGTATATAATAGTTTTAATAATAAATATCTGTTGATGTTTAATAGAGATTACAGATGGTCTACAGAGTGGGGGAAAGTACTTGTTTGCTGCCCCACAAATAAAAAATTAATCTAAAAACATTTTTTGGATGAAAAATTAGAAATGGACAACAAATAGAGCATTTTCAGCTGTCTGATGAATGAAAACAAAGATATGACTCTTCCAATGTATGTTTAAAGAGAGGGCTTTTGTTGTAGATGTGTGAGAGAGAAAAGCCATAGGTATCTGGAAGGGTCCAGGGTGAACATGACTAACAGAATAGACTAGGCTATGAGGTGAGTGACAGAATTGAATGCAGAAAACAGAGACCAGGAGCCATAAGTGAAGGACTAGGAGAGCAAAGAGAGCATGAGATTCAAAGGCAGGTTTATATAGGAAAAGGAAGTGAAGCTCAAGGATTGGAGAGGTTTAGGGTAGGGGTATTGGGTGAGAAGTGAAGAGAGGGGTACCTGTGTACTATGGTATGTTAAATAAGCAAGAAAGTCAGCCTTTTGCCCATAGTTCCTTTGGGACCTAACATTTGGGAAATTAAAATGAAGTTAAAATAAAAACAATACTGAGATTCTACCTAATACCAGTCAAAATAATTATCAGTATTATGAAAAGAAAATAACAACAAAAGAAAAAAAAATCAACCAACCAAACAAACAAAAACCAAAAATGAAAATGTGCAAGACAGGAATCAGAATAAACTACTAATGGTATTGTAAATTATTTTAAAGTATGTGTGGACACGTCTGAAATCTTAAATAGAAGTTTAATATGACCTAGTATATGAAAAACAAAGATGATGTGGTATAAAGTTACCAGTTTATTTGCATTTATCAGTATACTATTTTAAACAGTCAAATTATTATAGAAAATAGTCAAATTATATATTCAGATGAATGGATAAGAAAAATCTTGTGTGTGCTATCCAGCTATAAAATAAAAGCACCTTCAGTAGTCATTATAGTTGGGAAGGAAATAGGAATCATTTAAAATGAAGTAAAAAAAAAATTGCATAATGTCAAGTGACAGTATTGCATATTTTCCTGTTTATGTAGAAAGTAGGTCCTAAAAAGAATATAGCAGTAATAAAAGAAAAGAAAGGAGGTGAAAAATATTATTTAATAAGGTGTAATTGCAGTGCTGAATATGATGAGACCACATCACATGCACATATGGAAATATAATAATAAAAATCTTCAATGTCTACAATTAGTGTATGTCAAATAAATTTACAATAGAAAGTCTCAGTAATGAGCTAGACTAATCAAACGAAGAAATATCTGGATTTGAGTACAGAAAAAAAGTCAATCAAATGAAAAAAAATTGAAGACTATATGTGATTCTTTTCACATCATAAAATGAGCAAATATTCACCCCTTGTGCCCTTTTGTACTTTATGCAAACCAGAAATAAAACAAGAGAATAGTAAAGGTACTCATTAAAATAATTACTCAGCACCCACTCAAATCTTGGAAAAGTCATACACATCCATGGAGAGTAGGATCAATTGTACTCTGAACAAATCTGATAAAAAAAATATGCTCTATGCAGTGTTTTATAGTTGCAGACAAGCTGTCAAAAGTACCAGCTGAGACAGAGTTTAAAAATTGCATCATAAATGTGTCAAGCATATTTCAAATATTCACTCTTAAGACTAAAGGCATTTTCTTAACATATACTCTAAATGTCACAAGGAAATATGTCACAATACAAGTTCTGAAAGAAATCAACAGTCAACCAAAAGTCCTATACCTAACAGAGCTATCCTTCAGAAATTAAGAACTGATAAAGAATTTTCAGAATAAGCAGAAACAAAAAGATTTATTAAAGACACTTTTGCTTTACGCAAGATGCTAGATTGAATCCTATATCAACTATATATATATATATATATATATATATATACTACATGAAGTTATCTTAATTCCATACATGCCTATGCACATATACATATACACAAATAACTAATAGTAATAATAATAATAATTAATTATGCTTAGAAAAAGAAAAAAAATTGCCCACAAAGATAAAAAATATAAAATGTGAATAGAACAAAAAATATACAAAACAGAAGCAAATTAATTAAGCAGGAGTAAGTAGTTGCTATCAATAATAGTACTGAATGTAAACATAGTAAATTACTGCAATTAAAGATCTCAGATCAGAGATATGAAAACAAGACATAGTAATATCCTGTCTAGCTTACTCATTTTACCAATACACATATACAAGAAGAAAAAAAATGAAGCAATGAAGAAAAAAACTTATTTTTCATTCCTTAGCCAATCAAAAAAAAAAAAAAAAAAGAACCAACTCTTCAGAGTAATAAATACCTTTCCTAACAAAGAACTATAATTATAGGGTCCATACAGGAAAAAATTTGGCTCTGTATTTTTAAACTTTTCCTTTCTTGTTCATAAGAAAATTCACCAGGCAATGTCATTCAGGTGAAATAATCATTTTAAATAGTAACTAAATTTCTGGGTGGTGGTGTCACTCACATTTAATCCCAGCACGCAGGAGGCAGAAAGCAGAGACAGGCCAATCTCTGTGAGTTTGAGGCCAGCCTGGTCTACAAGACCAAGTTCCAGGACAAATTCCAAAGAAAGACAGAGAAACCCTGAAAAAAAAAAAAAACCCAAAAAGTAACTAAATAATACAAAAAGAACACAAAAGACTTGTAATTCAACAATGTATGGACAGATAAACTTGTGGTTACATTACATCTTTACTATTACTTAGATTCAACTTTATTTTAGTAAGATGACAAATTTGTTTTTTTATATTGATATGTCTCAAGATATTAAATATTTAAATAAGAACCTTTAAGCAGTAGAAATATTTAATTGTATGCTTATATGAAACATATATTTTCAAAGAAAGATTTTTATGCATGATAAAATAATATCAATAAAAGAAACAAATATAAGCCAGTAATAAAAAGTCTAAGTCACAGTAGGTTCCTAAACAATAAAGATGATTGACAGATACATAGTATACGTAGCTGATCAATGTTTTAACCTCAGTGCACTAATATGAAACCTCAATCTGAATCAATCTGACTTACATAAGCTATTGATCTGCTTTACTTGACATATATAAAAGCTTACATATATATGCTCAATCAACATAAATACATGAGGGGCTAGAGAGATGGTTCAGTGGTTAAGAGTGAATAGTGATTTGAAAAGGGTCCCAGTTCAATTTATAGCACCTGTATCAACTCGCTCACAAAGATCTGTAACTCTATCTCTGGGAAATCTGATGCCCTCTCTTAAATCTCTTAGCAGGCCATATAACAATGAGATACCTACAGTTTGATCCTACAACTACTAGTAAATCACCTTTCCTCTGGATCAGAGATGTCATGTTCTATGATGAGGAAGAATAATAAAAAGGAATATGGCCTCAATTGTTCCAAGGCCTCAAATAGCGAACAAGTTTTCCACCCTTCCCCCCAAAATAGAGTACTGCTGTGGGACGTCTTTCTGTATGCTGTGAATATGTTTTATTACCATTGAATAATAAAGAAGCTTATTTGGCCAATAGCCAGGTAGAATAGTGCCAACTGGAAAATCCAAATGAAAAAGGGCAGAGTCAAGAATTCTCAGTACCCTTTGGGGAAGCAAGATGTGAGATAAAAAGCAATAACCCTCACAGCAAAATATAAACTAGTAGAAAAGAATTAATTTAATTGTAAGAACTAGTTAATAATAAAGCTGAGCTAATAGGCCAAATAGTTTGTAATTAATATTAGGCTTCTGAGTGATTATTTTAAAAGGGCATTTGGACTGGGCAGGACAGAAAAATCCTCAATATATATTTGGTGCCAGAGCAAACCTCCATTTACATTTGGAGCTTAAATTTGCAGCAAGAATTTCCACATGAGACCTACCAAAGCTTCTTAAAAAGGTTGTTGATATACAAAATGGAGAGACGAGGATGCTCAACGTTGATAACTCTCATTGCAGTTGTGGTAGGTATATAACCAAGTCCCCTTGCCATGCTGGGCTTCAGCCACAGGTGGGTTTCCACAGTCTCTAACATGGATCATCGTGAAGAGATTTCTCTGTGCTGCTACCTATGTGCTTAAGAAGATAGCTGCATGTTGTTTAGTCCCAAAGTTGGAGAGGTAAGCATGTCTCCCTTTGGTACCCCCACAATGTGAGAAAGCTAAGCAAGGCTGACCCAGACACTAAAGCTGTGGCTTTGGTCCAAACCATGTCTGCTTAGCAGTTTAAAATCTCTCCTGGTCAGAAAAAATTATAGATACACAATAAGGACATATTTGGACAAAAAAGTCTCCAAAAGTATCAAAATATGTTTGATAAATAAGCATAGGTTTGGGAGAGAGGGAATAAAAGAGAGTCATAGATTAAAGGTATAATCTAAAGAGAATAAACTATGGTCTGCTGTGGGACAATGGTCTTTTATCCTGTAAAGATTTGTCACTTGTACTGGTTTAATAAAATGCTGATTGGCCAGTAATCATGCACTAAGTATAGGTGGGGTGATAAGAACAGGAGAATTCTGGGAAAAGGAAAGGATCAGTCTGTAGTTGTCACCCAGACATAGAAGAAGCAAGAAAATAATACTTCATTGATATAAGGTACCAAGTCATATGGCTGATACAGACAAGAATTATGGGTTGATGTAAGATATAAGATTTAATAAAAGACCTGAGCTAATAGGCCAACCAGTTTATAATTAATGCAAGCCTCTGTGTGTTTCTTTTGGATGGAACAGCTGTGGGACTAGGAGGGACAGAAACTTATATCAACAAATTGCGTCCAATGTGGGAAACTATATCCACATAAAACCTGGAATGTAGGAAGTAATTCTAGACATAAAAGAACAGAGTTAAGCACAACTTCTTGGTTGCTCTGTTTGCCAGAGGAAAGCCCATCTCATTTAATAGAGGCTTACTGACTCACCTTTAGCTGCAAAAACCTTGTAGTCCTTTTAAGAGGCCAACAATCAGCAGGTAGTAGTCTAGAAAACTATGNGTTTTCACTTAAAGGGCATTGATTACGAATTATTATTGGTGTTAGTCTATCTCTTGCAAAAGAGAAAAGGGGATATGATATAGAAATGAGGAAAAAGGGTAGATTATTGTAGATAAATTCTTAATCTAAAAAACAACTGTTAATCTCAAAATATTTTGAATTTGCATTGACTTTAGTTTGTTGATATAAGATTAGAGTTGATTTTATTATATTCTATGTTTATTTCTGCTCTTGTTTAAGGTATTGAGTTTGTACAGCTCATTTAAAATTATAATGTGTAATTAAAAATAAGAAATACAGACTAATTACCCATCTATAATAGTAAAATTTAAGGTCATATTAGTTATATTTTCTATATATACAAAGATATGTTCCAGATGGATATGCAATATTCAGGCACTTCAATGGCCTTCAAAATATGGCATTTAAAATGTTTTAATAACTTAAAATACTTTCAATGTGATACACATCTATTCCTGGTAGCACTGATTTATTCTTGAAAGGATGATGGGCACCAAAGGCACTGAATATGGAGCTTGTTTTCTTCTTGGAAAAACTGGCCTATTTGGCAAAACACTGCCTTTGTCTTGACAGCTGACAATAAGTACATTGTCCAATCTGGATAAGCAGCATATAAGGTAAAGAAACTGCTGAAACTTCACAAGAGAAGGTACAAGTAGTCTTTCAAATGTTCCTTTTCCTGAAAATAGTCTATCAGATATTTGAGGTCTGTAGCCAAAAGTTGTATGCCAAAACATTGCAGAGAAACTTTGGGTGACTGCCCAGGAGGCCAGCTGTTTCCGTCATTTTTTGCAATTTTGAAAGTGGATTGCTTGCATTGTCTGTTTACTCAGGTAATATTATATTCTTCTGGGTTTTTGATGGAGTTTATGGCTAGATAATTTTAATTGTAATTTTTCTTAGTTATTATAAAAGATAAATTGGATGTTAATCTTTAGGCTCACAAAGATGTGATAGATGATAGAGTATTTCCTTTAATTTTGCCAATTTCAAATAATCTAAATATTGTAAGTGTAATTCTTGCTTGATAACTGTTATATGTAATTTTACTATGTTAAATTTAAAACCTTTCATTTCAATTAGACAGAAAATCAGAAATGCTGTGGGATGTTTTTCTGTATGCTGTGAATGTTCTATGACCATAAGTTAATACAGAAGATGATTTTGACAATAGCCAGGCAGAATAGAGTCATGTGGGTAATCCAAGAAGAGTAGGAGGGAGAAGAGGGAAGAGTCAGAGAGATGCCAGCAGCCTCTGGGGAAGCAAAATGTGAAGTAACAAGTCACGGCCTTCATGGGAAAAGGCAGACTAATGGAAATGGGTTAATTTATTTTCAAGAGTTATTTAATAATAACTCTGAACTTATATTTAAAATAGTTTGTAATTAATATTAAACTATTGAGTGATTATTTTGGAAGGGCCTCATTTGTGACCAGGCAAGGCAGAGACACCCTCCATTTACATTTATCACCAGAGAATTATATATTTACAGGTACAACTAGTAGAGAAAACTTCAAAAAGAAAGAAAATAAAATTAAAAAGAAAAAAAAAATCAAAGGGTTCTTCTCAATTCCCTAAAAGTAGATGTTAAGGAAATATGGTGTTTCATATCCAGCAAGAGAATATATAGGCAAAAACTGTAATAATATAAAATAAAATTCTGTTAATTTCCAAACAGAACTTTCATCTTGACCTAGGTCAGTTGAGGACTAGATGCTCTAAAAACCATCCAAATTTAAATCGAGCCTTTTTTCATAGGCACGGGAGTTCTTCAGTATAAACGATCACTTTTGAGACTTTCCTCAGATGCTGTCAGGTCAATTCGGAAGTAGTTTCCAGATGTCTGATATTTTATGCCTTTCCAATGTAGAGTAGCTAGACCAAGAAAATATTGACAAATAGATTTTATTTACATGCACCCAAACAAAAACCTCAAATACTTACTGATTATACTGGATATGTTCACTGTGTGAATAAGAGAATCCCACATTAAAATGGAAAGGGCTTCAGATGAATCAATTGTCTTTATAGATCATATTATCATTTGTTTTTTGGAGCCATCCCTACTGTCTAGTAATGTCCTGGCTTTCGTTCCTGAATCATTATTCTATAGTATTGGCTAGCACTTAACCAAGCTACAATTTCATGATCCTACATTACTTCCAAGCTTACAACCCACCTCATCTATTTCAGTGTCCTTCAATATTTGTCATTCTTCTAAAATCAACTGTTAATAGACTCAGAAGGAAATTATCTCTCTCCATTAATTATAACAGTTGCACAAACAATAACATCACCATGTTCAGTATAAGTATATTTAAAAGGCTGAATTCACCTTTTTGGGATCTTCTATACACATTAATTCAGAACTTTGGTTCTAACTGAGAACACTTCCATAGGGTAAAAATACACTCAAAGCTGTCTGCCCTGTATGCTATCTATCACATTCTCCCTCTCCCAATCCTTGATTTGGATTAAAAGTTTAAGACCTGTCACCATGGGTGTATCCCTCCATAGTTAATACTGTTCCAGCCATAAAAATGTTGACAATGTTTACTTGTCAGCCTCTTTTGAGATTTCTCTCTACTCTTCTGGGAAGCCTGTTTAAAACCAACTCAAAAACACCTCCTGATCCTGATCAGTAGTTAATACTTTTAATAATCCCTTTTTCATTTTTCTGTATTCTAAAATATAATTTTACAAGTTACCCCCTCATTCCCTATGTTTCTTACAAGACACAGTTCACTTTGGTCCCTGGGGCCAGCTCTATTGCTTGCTGCAAGTAGCAAGGGCCATAGAGATGAGTACATCTCTCCCTCATCCATGCAACATGACAGACAAGGAATAGTGTGTGATCAGCTCTGTGGCTCTCATACCCTCAACTCTGGCTTACTTGTGTCCTCTACAACAGCATCAGCTCTAGTGTGTAGCCCAGATGGGGTGCAGAGTCTTCTTTCCTTGTGTGCTGCATCTAGTGAGGGTTTAGCTTTTTCACTCTAGTGATCCCAGATCTCTAAACTGCCGCAGGTGATAATGGATGAATGGGGGGGATAATAATTTTGTTTTAAGTAAAAAAAAATAATCCCTCTTCCAGAACATAACTATTTATTTTTCATGATTTAAGATACTTATAACCTCACTTTTCGGTAGTTTGTCTTGTTTTACAAGTAACTATAGCAATCTAGCCTGGCTTCCATCTGGAAGTTATCCTTTATGTTTACAGACCTCCTGGCTGTGACATTTCTTAGCTAGTTTTCAGGATGAGTTAAGACTATCTCAGAATCTATAGTCCTTGAATATTTTAATTCTATGTGTCTTTGGCTCCTGGTTGCTTATTCTTTTGGGATGATTGATATTTTCTATAGGCCAGGCCATTAAACTCAGATGATATCATCTCAGAGAAAGTAATCACTACCACCTAGAACAATATCTACTTCTACCACCAGTTCTCTCTCTAGTCTACTTGCTAACCTGAAATATCCAAAACATTATTCAGTACACTATCCAAACCTGAATGAACAATATAATTCTGAAGCTAAATTCAGAAAACAATTTCTGACTCAAAGACCATCAGCTTACCACTCACCTTAAAACTAGGATTAGGATTTCAAATTCAGCAGAACTCTAATTCAACAGGAGGCAATGAAAATTATTTTGATGCTACTAGTTCCAAGGATCCTAAACCTCATTTGTTGTCTTTTAAACTATAAATTAAAATGATGGAAATGATATAAAGTACCAGGAAAGTGATGACAGTCACATCAAACAATTCATTTATTAACCAGGGTTAATAGTTGTTCCACTGTTCTTCCAGGTGCCTCTTATCCTAAAGTTCCTTTGGTACCTTCCAAACATCTGTCTATGCTCATACCCTTGAAACCATTTCACAACATATCCCCTTCCATTCTCCTTTATGAAAGGCTTTTGTTTCTTTGATTTTTTTTTTTTTTGAGATAGTGTAGGAGAGGGGGGCTGCTTGTTCTTCCCAGCCATCCCCAAAATAACCACGCAGAAAACTGTATTAATTAAATCACTTATTGGCCTATTAGCTCTAACTTCTTATTGGCCAACTCTTAAATATTAGATTACCCCATATCTAGTAATCTGTGTATTTCTACAAGGCTGAGGCTTATTGGATAAAATTCACAGCATCTGTTCCTGGCGGCTCCATGGCATCTCTCTAACTTCGCCTTCTTCCTCCTGGCATTCAGATTAATCTTTCCTGCCTACCTAAGTTCTACCCTATCAGGCCAAGGCAGATTCTTTATTAATTAATGGTAATCACAGCAGACAAAGGAGAATCCCATATCACCTCTGCTTTTCTGTTTAAGCAAAAAGGAAGGCTTTAAGTTTAACATTGTAAACTTACACCTAACACAATAGGTATTAAACAAAATTATAGTAACAATATTTATATCTACTTTATCTTTTATCATAACTAAGGAAAACTATACTATCCATCAAAGATTCCAGAAGGATTTTATATTGCCTAAGTAAACAAGGAAGTGTATTGTAAGCAACTTCTAAAACTCTAGAATTGACAGAGAGATCTCACTGCCTGGAAAGTCATCCAAAGTTCTTCTGTAATGTTGGAGTGTCCATCTTCAGCCTAAAGGCCCATAGTATCCATAATACTTTTCCACAAAGCAGGAAATTTCAAAGACAGATCTGCCTATATTGGCAGATTGACAGCATTGTAGGGAGAGGGCCTGCTTGTTCATCCCAGCTGCCTGGCTAGCTTAGCCCCGAAATAACCACACAGAAACTGTATTAATTAAATCAGTGCTTGGCCCATTATCTCTAGCCTCTTATTGCCTAACTCTCACACCTTAATTTAACTCATTTCTATTAATCTGTATATAGCCACATGGTAGTAACTTACTGAGAAAGAGTTTACCCAGTCCATCTCAGGCAGAGGATCCGTAGTCTCTCTCTCCTACTCTGCCTTTCTTCCTCCAAACATTCAGTTCTATTTTTCCTGCCTACCTAAGTTCTGCCTTATCAACTAGGCCAAGGCAGTTTCTTTATTAACTAACCAATGAAAGCAACAGACACACACAGAAGGACCTCCTACACCATGACAGACATTTTCTTCTGTGTCCTACAGAATGTCTAGTAGTCGCTTTCATGAAGCAGGAACCATGATGGACCATCTCACCTTTAGGCAAGTTCAGCAGTCATTAATCTGTAGGTCCTGCATGTCCAGTTAAGTAGTCCAGGCAAGAGCAGTTTCTTGCCCAAATGACTAACCAACTCCATAAGGAGCCTCTTCAATGCCCATCTTCCTCTTGAAGTAACTGATGCTGCCAGGAGCAGACATGTTTCACTGTCATGAGAAGTTTTAAGTTCTTAAGCATTTTAAATGTGATAATCTGAAGGTCTCTGAAAGATTTGAAGAATACTTATCTAACTGAAATAGATCTCTATACATGTAAAAAGTCTAACTAACATGATTATCAACTTGACTATTATTAATGAGTATCTATTTACTTACATTTCTTAATTATACACTACATTTTTAAGTTAACTATACAATCACAATACCTTATTCAAGAGCATAAATATACATATAACAAGATTGACCTTAAATTTGCATTAATATACCAAGATCCATACCAATGCAAATCTTTATGGCATATCACCCTTTAAATGTAAATACACATTTATAGACAATATTTGGGAATATGGGCATAGTTATTTCTCTCCAAACTGCTTCTTGTTGTTTATTGGGAGAAGCATTTCCTTTGTGGGTATTTATAGCACAGGGGATCTTGTTCCATCAAACCATATTGGTCTGGAAGAAATCCACAGGTTCTCATCTTCTGTGAAAACAGAAGAAAAACTTCTTTTCCAAATCAACAACATATCCTCAGACTCAAATTTTGGGATCAAAGTACCTTTATATTGGTTTAACTTAGCAGTCTATACTGTACTTAGATCCTTCACAGCCAAAAAATTCAAAGAAAACCAAATAACATATATAATCCAGACTCTCTGAATTTTCCACCTTTATGTGGCTTATTTTTTCTTTATTCCTTTTAATCAATGGCTATCAGTACTCTGCTTATTTAAAGACTTTTTTTTTTTTTACTTTTTCCAACTCTTTACATTCTTTTTCTTCTCTCTTCCGAATTTGCATACATTTATCCAACACTGTGACCCATATAGAGGTCTTTTATGTCTGAATCTGTCCTTATTGCATTATCTGCAATTCTCAACTGTCTTGAATAGCTTTTAAAATGGTTAGCAGCTTGGGTGCAGCAGCTCTGAATGCTGGCTCTACCTCTCTCAACTTTCCAAATGGTGGAGGTTCTATAACCACCATGTAGGAGCCATGCTCAGCACTTTAACTCTGAAAATGATCGTGCAGCACTTAAACCCTTTTTATATGAATAATAACTAAATCGGTCATGCAGAACACTGTGCAGCCTGGAAATATCACTGTGTATGGTGGTGGCAACCCACCATGCTCTCCTTTCTGTGCAAGACTAGTAGACCTAATGCCACTGCCTTCCCAGGTGAAGAGTGCTAAGCTGTGTGCATGGTCTCAGCCACTTTCCTCCTGACCCCAAGTGGGCACAAAAGCACCTGGGCCCAAAATTACCAGTGAAATGCTTCATAGCCAGAGTTCATGCTGGCAGCACAGCCTAGAAAGCTGTGTTTTAAAACCACACAGCTTTTTTCCTGCTATGCCTGAATAAGGAAATCTTCTTTTAAAGGAGCCATGCCTCTTCTTGTTTCTAGAAAACAGAGCTCATCCAAGAAAATGCCACTTTTATGTGAATTTTATTTGGCCATGTGGGTACCAGTCTCGAAAAGGAGGCTGGCTGCTTGTTCTTCACAGCTGCCCAGCTAGCTTAACCCCAAAATAACCACACAGAAAGTGTATTAACTAAATCACTGCTTGACCTATTAACTCTAACTTCTTATTGGCTAAACCTTACATCTTAGTTTAATTCATTTCTAGTAATCTGTGTATGGCCACAAGGCTGTGGCTTACTGGGTAAAATTCCCAGCATCTGTTTCTGTCAGCTCCATGGCATCTCTCTGACTTCGCCTTCTTCCTCCTAGCATTAGTCTTTCCTGCCTACCTAAGTTCTACCCTCTCAGGCCAAGGCAGTTTCTTTATTCATTAATGGTAATAACAGCACACAGACGGTACACCCACATCAAAACAGGGTTTCTCTGTGTAACAGCCCTAGCTGTCCTGGAACTAGCTCTGTATACCAGGCTGGCCTCAAACTCATAGAGATCCTCCTTAGGTACTAAGATTAAAGGTGTGGACACCTCTTCCTGCCCCTAGCTAAGCTAAAGATTTTTGACTATATCGGTCTGTCCAACTCTAATAAATAAACCCTTTTCATGAAGGCTAATACCACTTTGCTTCTCATAAAGCACAACTCACCCTGAAATCTAACATCATCTGTGTATGAGAATGTATTCTAAATACAGCTACAAGCACAGAATGACAAAATGCTTGCAATGCTCATTGCATTTTCTCAGGAAGAAAAAGGAGCAGTTTGTATAGATGATTAAAATCAGATAATTGTGACAGTATTGGACATATTCAATATTGATATTGAACTGATAATTTTAACCCACAAATGTGTAAAAGTAAAACATTTTGTCAGAGAATTCTAGTACTTTTCATGACCATGTCTTAGCATGCTTTTCAGTAATTTTGTATTCATTTGAGACTTACTCTTCTGTAAGTCTCTTCATTGTAGACTTGTTGATATTTTGTAACCAATTAACATTTCACGACTTTCTTCTTTTGATGCTACTCGTCTTCAACCCCCACTTTCCATATTAAAACTCAATGTATTTCTCTGTATTAAAACATTTACCAGCAGTTTAAAGTAATTTTCTATGTTTTATTGTGAAAATATTAGAGCAAGAATATGAATATACTGAACACTATATATTCACTTCTTATGTTTATCACTTAGCAATATTTAGTTTATAGCATAACTATCCATCCTTTAAATACCCTATATTATGAATGTCAATGTTATTTATGTTAATAAACAAATTGATCCTAAATAAGCATATTGTTTATTATAATAAATTTTTTTTTGCTATTTTATTCACCTGAACTCATATATGAGTTTATTTGTAATTCTCTTAGAGCTTTCCCTTTAGCTTATATAGTAGTTGTTTTGAATATTTCATACTTCTATCATAATGTACATTGCAGTTAGTAAAATTGCAATTATTCTATTTTGGTCTCACTGAATGAAAATATATGATTTATCTGGGATTTCCCTCGAACAAATTGGTGCACCAACATGGTGAACTAAATCTATGTAAAACCTGAGAAGACACAAAAACACAAAGTTTAGATACATTTTTTTCCAGCTGGAGGCTTGCCACAGTTTCTTTAAGAGAAGTTTTCCTGATTCAGTGTTAGCAGTAAAAAATCTGTGCCAATTTTATTGCCAACTTTCGTGGCTGTGCTGCCAGCATGACCTCTGTTTTTTTTTTTTTTTTTTTTTTTTTTTTTTTGTTTGTGAGCAACAAGCAAAAGCTTGCTTGATGGCAACATGGACCAGCTGTGTATCTAGAGAAGGGGCATTGTGTATGTCTCTTAGAGGCAGCGAGGAGCTCCAACTTGCTGGACTGGGTGTGGCAAGCAGAAAGTACCATATTTACTCTAACAATGGTGCCACTTAAGTTTTTAAGACGTGCTTAGCATTTTAAGAAGCACTCCTGGACAGTAAAGAATTACAGATACACAAGAGGACAGATTCAGACATAAAAGACCTCTAAATGAGTCACAGTGTTGTATAAATGTACATGAGTTTGGGAGAGAGAAGAATGTAGAGAGTTGTCACAGGAGGAGAAGAGGGTCTGTTTTGGGTGCCAATCTATTGCAGGGATTGGGGCCCCTTGTTCTGGTGGCTGGCTTAACCCCTAAAATAATCACACAAAACCTGTATTAATTAAAACACTGCTTGGCCATAAGCTCTAGCCTCCTATTGGCTAACTCTCACATCTTGATTTAACCCATTTCTATTAATCTGTGTTCACCACGAGGTCATGGCTTACTGGGAAAGATTCAGCATGTCCGACCTGGCAGCTCCATGGTGGCTCTCTGTCTGCCCATCTTCCCAGCATTCAGTTCTGTCTACTCCACCTACCTAAGTGCTGCCCTATCAAAAGGCCAAGGCAGTTTCTTTATTCAACCAATGAAAGCAACACATAGACAGAAGAACTTCATACACCAGAGAGTTATAAAAGGCAAATGGTTTTAAAACATAAAACAAAGTATTTAAAGAGACAGATTAATGACAGACATAAATTGAAAAGAGTAAAGAGAAATAAACCTTGTAAAAATGGAAAATTCACAGAGAGACTGGATTATGTATATTATTGTGTGTTTTTGAATTTTTTGATTGTGAAGGAGCTAAGTACAGAGATACATTTCAATATGTGGGCTGCTAAGCTAAACCACCATGTATATTATAAAGGTATCTTGACTTCAGAATTTGAATCTGAATTTATGCTGCTTGGGAAAAAAGTTCTTCTTTTGTTTCTACAGAGGATGATAACTTGTGGATTCATTCCAGGCTAATACGGTTTGATAGACCACAATCCCCCGAGAGGTCACTCTAAACATCCTCAAAAAATTACTTTGCCCAATACTCAGCAGGAAGAAGTTTGGACAGACCTGTGCCCATATTCCCAAATACTGTTTATAAATTTTATTACATTTATAGGAGGATATGCTATAGAGACTTGCATTGATATGAATTTTGCTTTATTGATTAAAATTTAAGGTCAATCTTGTTCAAGTTTGTAGTCAATTTAGTTAGGTTTTCTAGATGTATAAAGATATATTTCTGTTAGATAGGTATTTTTTAAATTTTTCATAGACCTTCAGAATATGGCATTTAAAATGTTTAAAAATTTAAGACTTTTCATGAAAGTGAGACACATCTGCTCCTGACAGTACCAAGCTAACAGAAGAACTTTTGGTGATTGTCTAGGCAGTGAGATATCTGTCAATTCTAGAGTTTTGATGGAGTTATACAATTTATAGTTATGCTTTTCCTTAGTTTTGATAGAAGACAAAGTATATATAAATATTGTAACTATAATTCTTGCTTGATACCTGCTTTATTGTATTTTTAATATTTTAAAGTTAAAAACCTTCCTTTTTTATTTAAGCAGAAAAGGGGAGGTGATGTGAGATTTCCCTCCCACATATGATGGTTTAGAATATATAATCAAATTATAAACATCTGATTTTGTGTTATGGCACTCATCTACTTTATTGTCACAAGCTTATATCAATCTGATGAAAAAGTCTTAGACCAATTTACTTTAATTAACAAAGCAATGAGATGAGTCCTTATATTATATATTACATGATATCAGCACTTCTTTTTCAATTTCATTCTACTGTTTCATCCTATCTAGATTTTTTTCCTCCTTACAATTTTGTATTATTCCAATTGATTATGTCATTTTTATTAGCTGCCACTTCTTTCCTGGGCTTCCTTGTTACTATTTGAGTTTACATCCAGTGGTTTGATAATTTGAACATGTCAAATAGAACTCATAGTGTTTATTCTATTAGGATATGTAAAGATTTAAAACTTTAAAAAAGGAAAAAGAGAGTATATATGTAGTTTGCTAAGATTTCTGATAAGGAGGCATGAGAAATTTGTGCTAGAAACAATATCAATTTATATCTATGAAAATGCAAAGTACATTTGTTAGTATTGGCACAAATCTTTTGTTTAACCTTTCTTTTGATATTCAACATTTATTTAAAACTTCTTTTAAAGCTCTGTTCTCTAGTCTCATAAACCCTGGCCAAGTTACGATTTTTCTTTTCCCTGTTGTGTGTGTGTGTGAGTGGGAGACAGAGGCAGAGACACATACACAGAGATAGAGACAGAGAGAAACATCCAATTAATCACATTATATTTACAAGGAAAATAAAAGGTTTAGTTGAATACTTAAGAAGAAGAAACAGTTTTACAGGAATCATAGATGAAAAGAGCCATTAATAATGGTTAAAGACAATGGTGAATATACTCAAAAATGCAATATATATATATGAAAATGTCCTAATAGAAACTGATTTTATTTCACTTGCTAATAAGAACATTTAAAAATTGTTAATTTTTCTGATTATTTTTCATTCTTAATTTATATAAATGAGACTGAATAAATAATAAACATAAGTACCGTTTTTGTGATAGCTGAGTCCAGGAAATAAAATAGAAATGTAAACTGAAAATTAATTTAATACTTTCTAAGTATATAAAGAAGATAATGGCTAGAATTCTAGAATAAGAGACATTTCAAGGCTAAAATCTAAATGATGAAAGAAGCTAAGTTGAAGGAGTATTCTAGACAGAAATATATACTAAAAAGGCCTACATTTCTGAAACTTCCTTAGTAACTCACAATACACTTTCTGACTCAAGACAAAGTATCTAAAAACATAGAAAAATTCATATTTTCATCATATCATAAGATATCTGAACTTTAAAACAGTGTTTGCTGCTGCAAAATAATATAAGAATTCACTGAACCTAGACAATTTGATTGATCTGATGGCAGCTAGAAAGCAATTTTCTCTTACTGAACTTACTGAACCAAGTATAAGAAAATAAGAATTTTAAATTTTTTCAAACTGTACTCTTCGCTTTATTGTTGCTATTTTATTTAAGATTTGGGAATTTAACATACGTGAATAATGCCTTAATTTTATATGGCTGATTTTGTATTGCCAAATGCATGGCTTACTAAAATTACCAAGAATTCTGTTTAACAAGTTTCTTTTATTTATTTATTTATTTATTTATTTATTTATTTATTTATTTATTATGTATACAATAGTCTGTCTGTGTGTATGCCTGCAAGCCAGAAGAGGGCACCAGACCTCATTACAAATGGTTGTGAGCCACCATGTGGTTGCTGGGAATTGAACTCAGGACCTTTGGAAGAGCAGGCAATGTTCTTAACCACTGAACCATCTCTCCAACAAGTTTCTTAAATATTTTTAACAATCAGTTTTTTCAAGAATACAATTGTATAAAATAACATATTGTTAATTCCTGTGTATATAGTGATATTTCCTAGCCTATGCAATATTTCTATTTGTTTAGCATTGTAAAAGAAAATCGTTATTTGTCAAACTGCTGAAGTCTAAACTTATATAAATTTATAAATAAGAATGTTAATTTTGGAACTTCAATGAGATGTAGCCAGCAATGCTATTTTTATTTATCCATTTGAGTGAATTCTTAAATGTCTAATTGTAGATAATCATTATTTATGTTGGTTCTTATGAGCATATTTCTGGAAATATCAGAATTTGATTAATCTACTTTAGAAATAAGATATATATATATATATATATGTGTGTGTGTGTGTGTGTGTGTGTGTGTGTGTGTGTAAACATAATAAAGCACTGCAGACACAGGTAGAGGAAAAGAGACTGTAGTATAGCTCTTTCTAGTAGTATGTAGACTCCATACTCTGGTTTCTGTTGCATGTGGTGTCTATAATGATAATTTTAAAATATTAATGAAAATATTCATAAATAGAGGCTGTAGAGATGACTCAGCAGTTAAGAGATATTCTAATCTTGGAGAGGACCATGGTTTAGTTTCCATCACCTACATATGGCAGTATATAACTACTCATAACTAGATGTAGGAAATCTGATGCCCAATTTTGACTTCTATAGGCACTTGTCCTCACCTGCACCTATCCACCCATACATAAAAGTATAACATTACAGTTTCAATAAATACCCAGGGGTGGTGACACATGCCTATACTTCCAGTACTTGTGAGTCATACACAGGAGGAGCAATGAGCTCAAGTCAGCCTCGTCTACAGAATGAGTTCTGGGACAGCCAGAGCTACAAAAAGAATTCACTCAAATGGAGAAACCCTGTTTTGAAAAACCAATGGGAAAAAAATCAATAAAAATGCTTAATTTTTTAAAGTATTCACTGTTCTGAGTAGCAAAATAAAGTTTTGGACTATTAAAAATGTTTGTCATATGAATAATATCAGTCCAATCTATACACAGTGTAACCACTGTCTACACACATTACTTATAAACCTACTCACTTACCAGATTGACTTTTGGAGTACCATAGTACTTGCATTTAAAGAACTTCTTTTTTATTTTGCAGTAGCTTTAACCTATCACATATATGTATATATAAACATAAGTTATAAAGCTCTACTTTATGTGAAAGGTTTAAGATTAGCAAATATATAAAGAAAAAAACAGTGCTTTGTTTTTTTTACCATTTATGATAAGAACAAAGCTACTGCAGCAATTCTAAAAAATGGAAAGAATAGATTGACATTTTGATAAATTAAAAATTCATAAAATAATAAATTAAATTTTTGATAAATTAATGAATTTATCAAAGACTGTTAATGAAAAGAAGTGATGTGGGAGTGTCATATATCAATCTGTTGATTTCATTGGTTAATTAAAGAAACTGCTTGGCTGGCCTCATAGGTTAAAGCATTGGTGGGAGGCGTAACAGAATAGAATTCTGGGCGGAAGAGGAAGTGAGGTCAGACTCTGCTCTGCTTCCGGAGAGAGAGCCGACAGCTCGGGAGCAGAGACGCCATGCTCAGCTCTCCCAGGCAACTCCAACACAGGATGGACATAGGCTAGAATCTTCCCGGTAAGCGCACCTTGGGGTGCTTACATACATCATTAGAAATGGGTTAGTCCAGGTGCGAGAATTAGCCTGTAAGGGCTAGAGTTCATGGGCCAAGCAGTTCTTAAATGAATACAGTTTGTGTGTTGTTATTTCGGGCATGAGCTAGCCAAGCGGCCGGGGTGTTGGGGACGCAGCCCCGCCGCTCTTATTTCAACAAAGAAGAAAAATAAAAATTTCAAAAATGAGTAATTTAGAAAAACAGGGGCACTGGTGACTTTTAGCAGAAATTCTGGTGTTTAGGCACATCAATTCTTCAGTCAATAACTTTAAGCATAGAGCGTGCATCCAGAACCCTCCCCACTTCTGCCTCCCTGCCATCTTTGGGCAAATAACATCACCCAGCTCAGCCTGTCTGGTCTCTGGGCTCGAATCCAGAGGGCAGCTGGGCAGGCGGGAATTCCTTTGTTTCAATAGCCTGCCTGCAGCAAGCAGGGTAGGCACTTTGTTTATGAGCTACCCAACCAGCAAAGAGAGCTGATCTCAGCACCAGGAGAACCATCTCTTGGGTGAGTGAGTTTCTGACCTGTGGCAGCAGCCCAGGACAAGGAACTACTTCCTGCAGGGCTTATACTCCTGCATACTGCCTCTCTCTTCTTATCTCACCCAGCGTGCATCCAGAACCCTCCCAACTTCTGCCTCCCTGCCATTTTTGGGCAAATAACATCACCCAGCTCAGCCTGTCTGGGCACTGGGCTCGAATCCAGGGGCAGCCTGGCAGGCAGGAATTCCTTTTTTCCAATAGCCTGCCTGCAGCAAGCAAGGTAGGCGCTTTGTTTACCAGCTACCCAACCAGCACAGAGAACAGATCTTGGCACCAGGAGAGCCATCACTGGGGCACCTAGAGAGCCATCACTGGAGAGTGCCATCACTGGGAAGGTACATCAGTAGGCAAGGAGACCTGATCCTGTAAAAGAAGATCCTTAGGGGAGCATTCGGAGGAAGAGATGGGCAAGCACCAATGCAAGAATTCGCCCAACAATCTGAAAAACAACATAAAACCACCAGAACCCAGTGATCCCACAACAGGAGGACATGAACACCTTAATCAAGAAGAAGTAGAAAAAATGGACTTTATGAAAGTTATTGACATCCTTAAACAGCATGTTAAAAATGCCCTTATAGAAATGGATGAGAAGTATAACAGAAAGTTTGAAGAATTGAATAAATCAGTGAATGAAACCCTAGGAAAACAAGGGAAAAAATCAAACAGATAATGGAAACAGTTCAAGACTTGAAAACTGAAATGGAGACAAGGAAGAAAACACAAACAGAGGGCCGGCTGAACATAGAAAATCTAGGTAAATGAATAGAAACTACAGAAACAATATAACCAATGGAATATAAGAGATTGAAGAAAGAATCTCAGATTCTGAAGATACCATAGAGAAAATAAATTCAC
This sequence comes from Alexandromys fortis, assembly GCF_014885135.2. NCBI lineage: Eukaryota > Metazoa > Chordata > Mammalia > Rodentia > Cricetidae > Alexandromys > Alexandromys fortis. The sequence continues at coordinate 125,259 of NW_026068408.1, read as the reverse complement.
TGATCAAAGAAAACAGCAAATCCAACAAATTCTCATCACAAAACATTCAGGAATTCTGGGACACAATAAAAAGACCAAACTTAAGAATAATAGGAGTAGAAGAAGGAGAAGTAGTGCAGCTCAACTGTCCAGAAAATATATTTAATA